>NW_026018883.1:0-8873 GCF_020466585.1 Dendroctonus ponderosae
GTATAAAGCGCTTTTGACTTAAAATTGAGGCACCTGGTATACAGTTTTTCCCCGGGAACTGAGAGTGAAACTGTGGGACAATAGCTATAGGAGCTGTTTTTAAGCAAAATTTGTTCCGGTCATACTTAATGCATTCGCGCTTATGACGTGATAAATTTGGAGAAATTTGTGCATAAAATAAACTTTTAAATTTAAAATTAATGAAAATGTGAGAAAAACACTTGAATGTTGGTTATAATGAAATAAATAACAAAAATAAAATACCATGTGATTGTTCAGATCAACAATGAAACATGTTGGCTCATTTTCTGCACTGTTTTATAAATTCTCTTAACCTACGCATTTTTTATTTCATCAAAAGACTTAAATTTTCGCGAGACTTGCTTGAAGCTGACGAATTTGTCGGTCTTTTAGACCGACGACGTATACAATTTCTTCCTAACGTTTCGCAAGCACGAATGTTTCACACCTTCAGAGGTGAGCCACATGTGGCTTTAACACCGTTAATAAATTATGTTTCTGGCCGGTCTAAAAGCACGAAAAATCGCACGTTTCATTTTCTACTTCAGTTTAACTTCGCACCTCAGCAATATCTCCGAGACACCGTTCGTGTAAAATTAACAATTTTTATTAATTTTCTAATCACATTTAAAGTTCATCATTTCTTTCAATCCGCCTTAAGCTCCATCTAGAACTTTATCTTTCTGTAATGTTTCTATTTTGTAAATTTATTTACCCATTTGCAAGTCAAATGGCAAACTCCATGAAACTTTCGGTAACATTATGGATGTTCCAGCAGGTTTCTGAAACTTTGTTTCAATAAATATTGCGTTCTTGCTTTTTACGTCACTTTGCTCTCAGAGACCTGCAGGAGATTAACTTGTCGATAAATAATCGGTTTATATCAGATATTTGAAGTAATAAATAACTGCAGCCTAAGCCAATGAAACATTGTGAACTGGAGAAACTCTCAGTCCCATCGCCGTTTTTAATGAATAAAGTAATAAATTTGGAACATTGTTGATTATAAAAAAAAATAATTAGTTTTTTTCTTTTCAGAAATGATCATTCATTATGACTACGACCGTGGTCACGCCCGCGGAAAACAATGCTTCCAACATGACCCTGTTTCCGTTCCAAGAAGCCGCCCCTGGAAAATTCGGCTATCAACAGGCATTCCTAGTGATCCTGTTGAGCATAGTGATTGTGATAGTAGTGATAGGAAACACTCTAGTGATAGCGGCCGTGATCACAACGAAACGTTTAAGAACAGTCACAAATTGTTTCGTCATGTCTTTGGCGGTTGCCGATTGGCTGGTGGGGATTTTTGTGATGCCACCAGCTGTTGCTTACCTTATAATGGGTAAGATCGATAAGGATAAGCCAATAAAAACCGATATTTGCTTCCATCTGTTGCCAAAAAGTAAATATGGTAATATGAGCAGAGGGAATATGTATTTATTCCAAAGGTATTGAGGCAAAGTGAATGGTTTCTAATATTCAATGATTGGTGCATTTTTATGTTTTGAGGTTTTCATATAAAAAAATCCAAAACCAAATTATATGCTTAGAAATGTAACTTTTTGAAAAGTTTCATCGTGCATTTTTCAAATTTATTTAATTGATGATGAAGCGCTAATATAATGTATGAAACTACAGCAAATTTGATCGATTTACATACAAACTCCGCCAGTAATCGATATTTATCAAAAGGAACTTTTTATAGTAAAAACGTTCCTCTATCGAAATGCTAAAGTAACAATCTTTTTTTCAAGCGGCGTACAATTTTTTAATGTTTAAGTTACAAATGACCCCAAATGGTCTATGGAATTTTATTAATTGAATATTCTTAAATATTTGCACGATTTAACTGAGTTAACGTTCAAAAAATCAGAAAAATTATATAAGCGAGATTTATTTAAAAACTTAAACTTGAGTTATGTAGATCCCAAACTATTAAATTTTCCGCAAAGATATAGATGGTTAAAACGGTGTGTGTGAACCAAAAAAATATATAATAGGGGAGCGTTTAATATATTCAGTTCTCGTTTTCTGGAAAAGAACCTTTTAGAATATTAAATGTTCAATTTTCTTCAAAAAAAAAAAAAAACTATAACTAATAAAATCTGAGGAAAATCTATGAAAGGTATGTTTTGACCGTAAGGCCTAAACTAGTAACCCGAAATAAAATTTAAAAAAGTACAATTCAAAAAATGTGGACTGAATTAATTCATTGGTTTAGTCAGTAACTAAATTCTCAAATTTAATCAATACTAAATATGTAGTAAAAAAGCTTTTTAAAACACAGTAACTAGTGATTATTCCGTTTATAACCCCTCATATTTAAATATCGAAGTTTTCTTTTCGACAACTTTTCTGTATTTTTCCAATTAGAACTCCATCTAGGTTTGAAACGCCCTGTAAAAGTATTCAGAGCACAACCAGGAAAAAATTGCACCTTCAAAAGATTGCGTTAAACGCGATGAATAAAAAAAGGTTGGCAGAAAAAATCACAGTACCAATATTTACTTAATTTTTTAATTTTCTTAACAAAATTCCCTTGCTTCAAATTATTATTATTTTCTGTTTTTACATCTTTACACTTCAATTTTCGATACATTTATTTGGAAATTATTGGTTTTCACTTCGTTTCACGGTTGATCAATTAAACATTGAAATGCACAGGAAATTTTATGTATGCAAAATACTCGATTAAAATAATTTTCGCTAATTACAAATTTGCCATTCATGCAGGCCCAAAAAGCCATTGTATTATTAGTTAACACTGAAACCCTTTTAGGAAAAAATATAAAGTGAGAGGAATTTTCAAACAAGAAGAAACCCCGAAAAAGTATCAAGCACATTCAGCACGCTTTATAAAGATAACGCCATTTAAAACTCTTTTGGAGCAAAAGCTGAAGTTGTAAAAACTTTAGTTATAATGTCAAGACTTCCGCGTTCCGTTTAATAGTCTAAAACGGACGCCCGGAAAGCAATTGCGATGACACCCGGTATGGAAGCAGGTCTTTTTGTTAAATTATTCATGATCAGTCCCATTTATCTTGGCACTGAAAAGGAATAAAGTAATTTCTTGTAAGTCGCTTGTTATAAAACGCAAAATTGTCGCCTGGAAAAAATTAAATGTGTAGTCAACTTGGTGAATAGGTAAAGAATTACTTTATTAAGCCATAAGATTGATCGGTCAAGAATACATTCGGAAAATACGCTTCTAAACGACATCTGAAAAGTTCAATGGCGATATCTTTATTCATGAATTGGCTCGATTTTTCTGATTGCTCTTGAATGAAAATATTTCCAGACCACTTTAATCTGGTGCAATAAAAACTGTGGTAGAATTCTCATTTCTCTTCTTATATGAGGCTGAGGTTATTTAAGAAAAGCACACTCAACTCTATTGTCGAAAATAAATGATTCGGTCTGGATTAATTGGATTTATCGCTTCCATTCCGCAGACATTTCGACGTAGTTTCAGGGATTAGTATCATAATACATTTCTAATAGGAGAGGTAAAGTAATATTGATATTTGGGACTCCTTAGGTGCATGGGAGTTGGGATGGGTGCTTTGCGACCTTTGGGTCTCGTTGGATATCCTTCTTTGTACGGCCTCAATTCTCAGCTTATGTGCGATTAGTGTGGATCGCTACTTGGCAGTCACCCAACCTCTCAGTTATTCCAAAAAACGAAGATCGAAAAGTTTGGCCTTCGTAATGATACTTATCGTATGGGTTAGTTCTGCATTAATCACCGCACCGCCCATGTTCGGATGGTAAGCAACAAAGTAATTTTCGATTTATTAGGTTGAAGAAATTCTTCTTTAGGTACGAATCAGGCAGACACGGCCAGAAAACCTGCAGATATAACCAAAACACTGGCTATGTGATCTTCTCTGCAATGGGCTCGTTTTTCATTCCCATGATTGTGATGCTGTACGTCTACGTGAGAATATCCTGTGTTATTGCCCAGAGACACGATCAATTGAGTCACATAAATAGCTCATACACTAGGGTAAGTGCGATGTAAAACATAATCTATGTAATACATCAGCTTGGCTTTGCAGAAAAGTAAGCAGAATGGGATTACCATTGAAGAATCGGATATCGAAAGAATCTCGGCCGAAACTGAAGACAGATCTGCAAGGTATATTGGACAAACATTTTTAAATAAAAACAAATTAAATAATGGTTTTTTCCGTAGCGCGCGCTCGTCCAGTTTGGTCAACAACTACAGAAATAGCATACTACCTGACACGCCTCGGAAATCATCCTCCAGACTACTCAAGCCGAACACAAGCTTTTCATTCCATGACCACAGATCTTTAACTCCCGTTAGGAGCTACAACAATTTTAGGTAGGCGCGCTAATTTACACTTAGAAAATTTGTTCATTGAAAATTTTAGATCATCTTTGCCAACTAAACCAATAACATCACCATCCCAAGTAGAATTAACCATGTTAAATTATGAGCCTGCATCGAGAGTATCGTCGTTGCGAAGAGAATCAAAGACTGCACAAACCCTTAGCATCGTAATGGGTAAGTCTCCTACGACTGAACAATGAAAATTAATTGCCTAAATAAACTTTACTTTTTCCAGGTGGTTTCATCCTATGTTGGCTTCCATTTTTCATCAACTACTTGCTTACGCCGTTCATTCAACCCAACGAAGTCAACCGGCTCATCATGCTCTATATGACATGGCTGGGATGGATTAACTCAGCTATCAATCCATTTATCTACGCCTTTTATAGTCCCGACTTCAGAATAGCCTTTTGGCGATTAACTATCAATCACTTCAAAAAGGGGGTAAATGATAGGGCAGAGTTCATTGAGTCGCAACCAAAACGATTAGAATTGGGATAACCTGTCCAGTGCAAGTGAATTTTAAAATTCATCTTTAAAGGCGTACAAAAAAGTTACTCTTAACGATGTTAAAAAACCAAACTGATTATTTGTGCTTGTTATTGTTGTAGATGCTGATGCCGCAATAAAGTAGTAAAGCAAATTTCAATTGACTGGTGTATGATTTTTAATTAAAGTTATTTGCACTCTACTGAGAACCGGCTGCTAAAATACTTATTCACTAGGGTTTAATTACTTTTTAGACTTCTGAAGATAAAACACCCCGAAAAAGGCTTTATATTCGATGATTTATTTTTTAGATACATATTTACTTAGTGGTTTTCCTCTTTCTCCTAACGGTCGTTTTTGGGGGTGAAGGATCCTCATCACTATCACTGGCTTTTAATTCTTCCTTTCGATTCCATTCCTTTTTGAGCTCACTTAGCATGTCCGGTGTCAGGATTCCTTGAGCTAATAGTCGTTGCGTAAGCCTCCCTTTGCCAACAGGCGACGACTGGATATCTAAACAAAAGTTCAAATAAAATTCATACTAATAAATCTGGTCTCAAAAGCTTGAAAACCCCGACAAAAAAAATGTTTGCTTACTTCGCAAATAATTTTGCTTCTTATTATGGCTATCGAAAACTTCTTCATCTGCCTTAGATGTACCCGAGCTAATACCTGTTTCGGAATTTTGCAGCAATCTGGTCAGTTGTACCACTCCTTGCTGTATAATTTGGTCTAACTCTTTTTGCATGTCTCTAACTAAATCCGCCTGGTTGAACAAATCCACAAACCGGTAACTGCAATTCATGAACATTGCGAATTCCCAATTAACTAAACCAAAATCCCCGGCTTACCTTAACCAAAGGTACAAGTCGAGAACATCGAAAACAGCCTCTAGATGTACGAGGTCGAGGATGGTGCGAGGCGGTTGCAGAGGCCAACCAATCGACGAACATAACCAGTCGAAGGTGATGGGTTCATTTTTGCTAAATTGTCTAGTGAACTAACAACGCAAACCAAATTAAATTACCGTTGACATTTTTTCTGCTAATTGCTTACCTTGAGGAACATGGTACACACAAATGGCATCTTTTTATTGATTGGTGAGCAGCAGAAGACATATCTGGCTCGAAGCGGCAAAGGAACATGTTGAATCATATCGGCTAGAAATTTAAAGTCATCGATGTTGCACATAAAATACAACGAATTGTCCACGGTGCAGAGATTGACGAATATATCCTGAAAGCAAGTTTCATATTAAAGACTCAGGAAAAAAATTACATCGAAGAAGCAATTTCAGTACAAAACCATATCGCTTACCATCAAATTGCTTAAAGTCGAATTAGGCAAATGATAGGCATAAAGTTCTATCTGTTCTGCAGTGGGGTGAAGACCCGCTTGTGTTAAAGGCTCTGGCTGAGAGGCCATCAACGTCTTTAAAGTTGGCAGATCTTCAGTTTTAAACGTTGTTACGAAGCCCTGTTCCCATTTGGTGCCGTACCTTCAAAAAGTTGAAATAAATAGTAAAGAAATGAACGGTTAAAAATAGGTTTTTTACCTTCCAGCTCGGCCAGCGATTTGCAATGCTTGTGACACTGAGATCGTGTCCATTTCTTTCTCGCCCTTCTCATTCATAGTTGGTTTGATTAGGGAGTAAAAAATAACTCTTCTTATACTCCTGGGCAATAAAAATAAAATAAAAATGAATTCATCTAAATATCCCTGTCGTAGACTTACAGATTTAGGCCCATTCCGATTGCATCGGTAGCAACCAGTATTTTGCAACTGTTTTCTGGATCATTAAACTTTGCTGCTTGTGCCAGCTTAGTTCCTAAGATAACAAGAATAAAAAATGAGAGAATAATAAATAAAAAAAAGTTTACCTGGTGGCAAGCCCCCATATATTACCGCCACTTCCTTTCCAATATTTTCAATTTTACGCGACACTGAATATATGTCGTTTTTACTGAAACATACTATACAATCGCCTGGTTTCACACTTTCCAAGCTTCCTGCAAAAAAAACAAGAGGGAATGACTTCTTTGCCTAAATAATGGATCATTTTCCGTTCGCTTACCTAAAGCCTGATTTTCAATTTTCAGATCAGTCAATCGCTTGTAATTCCGAACTTCTATATCTTCGCCCGTGGTAAGACACAGTTGACTAACTAAGTTCACAGCTCCTGCTTCGCCGCACAGGTGGACTTCTTCAGCCATCAGCCCTAGAAGGGCTCTCGTCCAGGCCCAGCCCCTTTGTGGGTCTCTGATCATTTGAATTTCATCAATTACAGCTACTTCATCTAAAATGGACAAAATTCAGTCCCGAATATTAACAATTTTTGCCTGAAGTGACTTACAAGGATTGGTAACTGAAGTCATCTCAACTGTACAAGCCACATGGGCGGATGGGTTTTGTAAAGGATCTGCAAATTTTCGTTCTTCTCCTGTTACAAGATCACATGGTGTTCCCTGCAACATTTTTTCAGTATTTCTATTTTGCTTTGATTGTTAACTGATCAAATTTGACTAAAAATATTGCCAATATTTCTTCTAATCCACGATTATTGGATTATTTTATTGCAAAACTTTGTACTCAGTTCTACTGAATTGACAAATAACGCTTAAAATCCACATAATTCTGCTTTTGAGCAATTTAAAATAATAGTTAAATTTTTCAGAGTTTTACAAGCAGAGGTGTAAAGTTAGTTAATTAAATACTACCACTAAAAATAAATTGATTGATCACACTCCTAAAGCAACTAACTTCTCTAGACACTAAGGTGGATGCGCCTCTAAGAACGTTATTTATGCCCACCAAACTGGAGTTAAAAACGCCCGTTTTAGTACTTGAAATATTATTTAGTCTTAAAGTTCCTTTCTTATGCCCTCCTATGTCCATCAAATTTAAATATAGGTCCAAATCCTAATCACGGGCGCGAAAGCGACCATGAACGCGCCAGTTTCTCGGGTTATTTGATACGAGTCTAGTTTATTTTAAGGTGCAAACAAAAATTAGAACTGTAAAAATCATTTTCTAGACTGTTACAGCAAAGACATACCCTTCCGTTGCACTTATTGAAGACTTCAGATGCTAGCAATTTAAGTGGGCCGCAGTAAACCCCCGATTTGGCAGTGATATACCTTTCCAAAGCATGGTAAGTTTTCCCTGAATTAGTTGGACCCGCATGGAAGATTATTTTTCTATTCAATGCTCTGGCTTCTGGGTACCAGTTAGCTGGAGATCTAAGTTTTATCAGAATAATCTTACGTTAAAGGAATACTGAAATGTACTATCCAGACCAGTTTAAGCGAGTAAAACTTTGCCTGAAAACTACCTTAGATCGGAAATTTTCTTTAGATCATCCATACATTCCAAATGGGGAAACATCTGCTTGGCATGTCGTAAAAAGTACGGAAATATATCAGTATGGTTTCCAGCACCTTGCAAAATATCGCTGACGACTACATGTAGATCAACAGGCAGGGTATTTGCCTCCAAACAGTACCTTCTAAAGCTTACATAGGCCTGATGCTGCAGGTAGACTGGGTAAAATACCTTAATGATTTAAAACCCCTAATCCTTATTAACCTCGGTACTTACTGTCTAAGCCATTCTCCGTAAGTAGGTGCTTTATGCTTGGGTTCTGGTAAAACTTATTTAAAACTTTCAGCAAATCAGCTTTATTTAAATTCCCTGTAAGCTCTGCCCCCACGTTGATATCGTCTGGATTTGGTTTAATCTGTATGGGTGTAAAAAGCGAAGAAACATTGTCTTTCGACGACCCCCTTTTAGTCCGCAATTGAATTAAACCAGCGCAAACTGGCCTTAAAAAACTTGGGGCTGACAAAGTGGTAACGATGGAATTCACCGTTTTGAACACTGTGTAAATTTTCGGTTTCTGCAGCATATTGACAAAAATGTGCGTAAAAAGCTACCAAATTACTGTGTGTGGTTCATTATAGAAAAATTAAAGAAATAAATAAGACACTAAACTAGAATGTTTTACACT
>NW_026018884.1:0-8871 GCF_020466585.1 Dendroctonus ponderosae
GCTATGCCTGTTTATTTAATAAGTTAAATCCAAACAGAATGATTACCAATAAGTATGTGGGAAGATTACTCAAGAAGTTTTAAGAATCCCCATCTGTGACCATCCAATTTGAGCCGTGAGAAACATACCATTGTCATAGCAGTTTTAGCACACGTAGCACTTGACAATATCCAAAGTAATAGCCAATTGGCCACATCTTCCGAAGTTTCTCGCACGTCAATTTAAAGAATATTGAAAGTCATAAACTTAATTCTTACAAAATAGAACTTGTACATGCTCTCAATGAAGATGATTATAATAGAAAATTTGAGTCCCGCAAACAATGAGTCAACGGTTGCTCAACAATAGACATTTGCTGTTTTATATTTGCTTCTCAGATGAATGCATATTCTATTTACACGGCGTTTCTAATAGACGTAAATGTCGTTATTGGAGTGACTTAAACCCTCGTCCATTTAGAGAAGTCCCCAGTAGTGAAACGTTTGGCAGGTATATTAGGAAATAAAATTGTTAGATCTTTTTTGCTCCTGGACGCTTGACGTTGTACCTGGAGATGTTGAAAAATACAATATTTCCAATAAATGCAGAAATAATAAAAAACGATGGTAACATAACGCACACCTTTTCCACTTTTAACAAGAGTGTGCACCACCCCATTTATGTAGCGCCTGGAAGGCAATTTGTGGATTACAACGTCCTGCTCGGTGAATTGGTAGACGAGGTCCAATTGAGTGGCCACCGAGGTCCCACGACTTAAATCATTTGAACCTGGAGGTTTTTCAAAAGACCAGACTTTTTTTATGACTCGAAACCAGACTCGATTGAAGAGCTTTGCCACCGGGTTACACATTAGTGCAGAAAAACATCTTCAGATATCTTGTTAAATGTTATCTCAATCAAAATCTTTATTACTGTATGGAGGAAAACGGACACCATTTTCAACATTTATTACTACACTGCAGTCCATATGTTTGCCTAATAATTATTGTTGTTGCTTAATACTTCATTTATTTAATTTTACGGAAATTATTAAATGCTGAAAATTTTGCTTGGGATCATCATGCCGAGTTAATTATTCGCAGCATATATTATTGCAGAAGTTCCAAGTTTCAAATTAGGTTCTTAAACGCATATAAAATTGAGACGGATGAAGATGGGTATAGAACATGCTATACCAAATTTACTACCAACTTCTCGTAGGTTCGAAAAATGACATGTGACTAGTAAGTTTGCCTTTGAAAATAAAAATTGTGACTTAGTATCTTGTTTATGAAACACCCTGTATAATGCAATGATGATCAGTAAGTCGTCCCCTTAAAAATTCAAGTTGACGTGTTGGAGCGTTTTTTTTTATAAATCTACCAGGAGAGTCATGAATAGGGGTGTGAACTTTTAGTTGGCTCACCCTGTATAAGAAATATTTTTTATTGGTTGAAGCTAGATGTAAACAATTTGAATCTCAATATTACTCATTCTTGATTCAATATGACATACGTTTTCCTTAAATGTGTAAGTAGGACGATATGGATTAGCATGATCTTTGCAGTATCCGAAGCTAAATCTTCAGTATCTAGTTTAACCGAGAAAAATSAAGTTTTCGGAAAATGAGCTTGAACGCGTTACGGTACATACATTCGARTAGCGATTGGTGCCTTGGGATAGGCGCACACAYTCTGAGATTATTCTGAGTGACAATATTTCACAGGGTATGGAAGTCTGTGACTACATTAGCGGATCCGCAGTCAAAATAATACATAGAATAGCTTTYACAACAAAATATCAGGAAAACAGCAACATAGAATACAGTAAGGTTCAAAYATGGCGTCATTCTCTGGAGGTGTTGTCTGMGGGTGCTCATGGAGTACAGRAAAAATTGCAAAAAGTATGATTCTTATTAAAAACTGATATTTTTGCAAAAAAATAGRTCGGAAGTTGTGCAACAGCGTTTTGCAAGGTAATCTGCCTCATTAGCATTACGAAAAGATCTGCTGCTTCTTATATGTCAAAATATCAATTAACCATGGATAAACACAGAAAGTGACAATCATATATGGTGTAAACAGTAAATTTATCAGGGTTTGTTAAATGTAGGAATTAACATTTTCGAAATGGCAACCAGGAAATAGCAAATAGGAAATGCTCGTTTATTGTCATCGAATCCTCCAATTGATGTGTTCACACAAGAAGCTTCAAACTAAGTCACAATTTGACAAATGGTTGTTATTCTTGACAAAAGCTATTTACCTGTAACTACCTGACAGTCACAAAATTTACAAAAGAAAATAGTAATTAATTAGAAATTCTGATTTATTTTCCTGACTGCGTGTACTTGTTATGATATTCCTATATTTCCTGGGTTTCAGCCAAAGCGGGAAGTAAAAATTTTGAAACATCGATTATTTCATTACGTCTCGGCGAGACAACAGCGCCATTATCAGATTTAACCCTCCAGCGGGCGCGCCTGGTCATAGTATAAATACTATGCATTAAAACTGACCCCGTCGTTCTTCCAGGTATTCGTTCCCGATACATTTGTCCCTTCATTCCTATATCGAACAGACCCTATTTCGGTCGGCATTAGTTGCAGAGTGGCATTTAGTAAGAGTGTGCAATTTTTGCTGCTAATTTGCCGCGGCGCGCCTGGTCATGTAAGTATAATTATAATATATTTAAGGAGTTTTTTTTACGAATTGAGCATATCTTGATACACATTTATCGTGTCTGGTTCTTTATGGTGACGTATTGTAGATGCACGTCGTTTAAGCTGAAAAAAATTATGTAGATTTTAAATTTTTGTTAGAGGTCGAAAAAAAATTGAGTCCGGACGAATTATCAAAATCATTGCCATAGGTGGTGAGATAATTAGATGATAAACAGAGTGAGATCTACAATAGAACATTAACGTGAACAGAAGTCACGTAATTGATGACGATTTTGACAGCGATTCAGACCAGGAGCCAGAAGTTACTGAAAGTAATGGTTATAGTAGTGATTCCGAACAACAAGCAGATGAAGGAGAAGCAGAATTTGAACCACGGGAACAGACAAATATTATCAATTTGTTATTGAAAAAAACACTGATATGTACTTCAGATTTGTATTCTTAGATTTTTTACATATATATTTAATTTTGTTAGCATTTTTTCAAGTATTATTTGTAGAATTGCATCTCTTTTTGGTTACTTGTTTTAATTTCACTTATTAAATACATTTTAAAGTAATAATGACGTTTTTTGGTAAAGAAAAGCATTTGCGGTGCAATAGCCGCGGCGCGCCCGCTTGTGAGATTTTAAAAGGCGCTCCCGCTGGATTGTTAATATTTTACACAAACTACAAACACCAATTCACAATTAAAACGTGTTGTATAAAATTTATAATTTACAAAGTGTTAAAACATTCATCAGTTTTTGACGGAAAAAAATATTCCTTTTGGGAGAGCAAAACTTACCACATGATTGAGAAAAATTAACGTCTTTTTAGGTCTTTGCCATCTTGAAATGCTTGAGTTTGTCTGAATTATTCTCTACATTTGCGAGAGTGGTATGCATGTATTAAGATAAGAAGAAATAGTTTTAATTTTTTACAAGTGTACCGGGTGTTACTACATACATTACATACTTATGGCTTTATTAGGGTTTACTAAATGTTGCTTGGTTTACTGAAGTTTACTGCTTTTGCATGTGTTTTTATTTGTATCATTTCTTGGATTCGTTTTTTTTGATAATTTGTTTGCCTAATTAATATATCTGCTTTGTCAAAATCAAAATTATGTAACATTTGGTGTGCATGTTGTGTTATTGCTGTTTTATTTTCACTAGTATTTCTCAGACTGTATTTATGTTCGTACATTCTCTTTTTTAAATATTGTTTAGTTTGTCCTAAATATATATTATGACATTCTAAACAATTCACCCTATATACAGTATTTGGTATATCCATTTTGTCAGTTTTTGGCTTTAGTTTTGGGCAACATTCAGTTGATAAGTTGTTTTTTGTTTTTTCCGCAATTATAATGTTGCATGGATTTAGTACTTTTGATATTTTCCTATTAATTTCTGGAATATATGGTGGCGATATATATGTATTGTTTCTTTGTTCCTCATTATTGTTAGATTTAGTTGAGTTGTAATTTTTGTTAATTCTTCTAAAAATTACCTAATTAGAACCTACATTCTACAACCATAATTACAGTTGACGACACATAAAAGTAGACGATTCCTAAAAGCGCTTTTCCCGATTTCCGTAAATCAGGTTTTGTGAAATACGTCAAATGTAGGTAAAACATATGTTACAAACTTGTTTTAATTTGATAAAAAAAATCGTGCTCTTAGGTATTCCAAGTCTCTCAGTTTCTGTTTTTATTGACCCTCCTTCCTCGATTAATGTAATTATTTCAATTTATTTCAAATAATTTTGAATGTAGCATTTTTATAACATGAAAATTCATTTGTTCGTATTATGTCATTTACGCAAAGGCAGGTCGAGGTAGAAAGTCAGATTTACACAAAACGGTTTAATCGTCTACTTTTATTTGTCGCCCGCTTTACGTAAACACTGCTAAGAACCACATTTGTGCCATATTAAAACTTATGTAAATGATCAAAAATCATTTTTATTGTTATAGAGTTTTGAAATATCAAACACTTATTTTTTAAGACAAGCTTGCGCCAATGACGATTCGGCATTTCTGTCACCGGTAATAATTGGTCTGGTTTTGCTTTTGCCCGTTGGTTCAGATCACATCATTATGTTGCAGCTAAACGCAAAAGTTAGATAATATATTTTATTCTAATACCATTTCATCAATTTTGCACGGATAATTTACAGAATCATACTAATATCGACCTAACATTTGAGCTTTGTAATTCGCTGTGTTCGAGCACGGTTTGTAGTAGGTATTCCGATATTGTTTTCAAATTTTACATTTCCGTTAATGAGAGTTTGGCTAAAGAGTGGAAAATATCTGATTTTCTTCCGGTTGGAAACAGTATGCTAATCTGGTAATTTGCTCGAGAACACGGGTGATTTAATTATGTACGCTATCAACTGAATGATAACAGTATGTTGAATAATAAAGAACTCTGGAGCGACGATACTGTATAAGGCCTTTCGTCCAAAGAGACATACATAATTGACTTACACCAAAATCTCCAAAGAGGACTTCATTTATCCGCCTCTTTGGAGTCCTTCACATGACATATGATGACTATGACACATTAAAACCAGACACAAGTAATAATTATCCCTTGTCTCTGTTAAAAGCATGGGTAATCCGTATCAGTATGGATATTTTATTGTGTGAAATGGCTATTTGATGGTATATACTTTATTAAGTGTGTAATAAAGTGCATAACTTTTTTTAGAGCGTACCATTTACTATTACTACATATAAGTGCTGTTCATAACATCCCTGGGAGCAAAAAATATAACGTTTCTGAGACGACTCGCATGTGATCTGCATGAGATATTTTGTGCTATGCGAGGGGCGTCCTAGGGACATCCTACCAATGGTCATTCCATGCGAGATAACAGGGATCAAAATAGAACGTCCCACAGACCATTTGTGTTTGCTGGGATGCGCTCACTCTAGTCTTATCCAGACTGTACATGGCCATCCAATTCACAATTGCAGTGACTGTAATCCCTATTTGGGAACGAGGAGGCAGCTGATGGTCCTACCAGCAGAATCCAAGCAGGCGCAAAAATCTTTAACAAAGCACTAAGGTGGCGGACTCGGTGGCCGATCTTGACGACGGTTGAACTTGGGAATAACGGTCGACTGTTCTGTACTGCGGTGGGTACTTGATTGCCCTTCGTTGGGTCATCTTCCTGGATCAATTTTTCGTCCCTTTCATTCAAAAGTATTTCAAAAGTTCTGAGGTCAGCAAAGGTGGGGCAACCACCACGTTGCGAGACAACCCAAATGTTTTAACAATGAGATATAAATAATATCTGAAATATTGCTAACCTAACCTGACAATTTTTTTCATATCAATCATAAAGAAAAATCTGTTGAAAATAAAAGATTACTACAATTATTACTTATAGCTTATAGCTTATAGTAGATATGTGGACCACCATTTAAAATCCATTTTTAACTGCTACACCCTTTTCACACGCCAATATGCAAAAAGACAAGTTTCGCGTTCAAACACGTTCAATTTTTGTACAAATTTCAGCATTTTGGGCTTGATATTTTGGGTAAAGGTTTGCTAAATGGCAGACTCAGATTCAATTTATGTATTCTTCTTTGCTTGCATCATTGGAACTCTAACATAATTTCGAGACGTGCTCACCTCTGGGTCGGTTTTGAGTAGGTTTTCATAAATTTTTAACAATAACTAAATGGCAGATCCACACACGGTTCAGGTCATGAATTGGAAATGTTTTTCCTTACTGGCATCAATAACAGCGGAGGAAATCGCTAGATAAATCTATAAGGATTTTTCATCTAGGTAACTCAATTTAGATCTTTAAACAAAAGAAATTTTATGCTAAAATTTTCCATAAAGTAAAACTTAACAAACATTAAACAGTATTTATTTAAGCATTCAGAACTAATTTAAACTACTTTGTAAAGTCAACTAGACTTCCAAAATTATTATTTCATAACAATTGTTGAGCCTGAACTGCTCTCACTCCAAAACATATAGTAGCTCTTTTAATAAGTGATTCTCGTATTGGAAAATTTGCCCATAGTTTTGGAGATCTGCATCATTTAATATTAGGACCTTGCAGCGCATACGCACAAACCATAACAAGCATTTCTTCATTCGCCAATAAGTTATCGGGCCAATTTTAATAAATTAAAATTAATGGAATAAAGTTAAAATATTTTTTAAAGCATTATCTGACACCAAACTGATCGAAAATACATTTTGTCTATGGTCAGCTCTAAAAATCTCCCTTTGTGGCAATTTTAGGGCTTTACATGTTTATTTTATGAATTATTTATTTTACATTTTTTTCACATGTTTTTACAGTTTATAATTACATCAACATCACAAAAAAATTTAATTTGAAATATCAAAAACGGTGGGAGATATGGACATGCCTTAAGGAAACATTTTTTGTATTGAAAATATTGCAGAGCAAAACATGGCTAGCAAAAATCTAAATTATAAAACTCAAAAAATATCTGATGTTTCAAATGGCTCTAAACTATCTACCTTCTAACTATTAAAAATAAAGGAAATTTTTATTTTTATTTTGACACCCTGTATCGCAGAAACTATTCGCTTTCAGATAAGACAAATTTTCCTGAAACACAATATTTTTCTCTAAAGGATATGTCAGCGAATTTTGGCACCTTAGTTGTGCACCACGCTGTATATTGTCAGTTGATTTTTATTCGTAAAAATCTCTTACATGCTAAATATAATTTAATTTCTAAGGTTTATCTAGAATATGATCTATTTTATTACATTTATTTGAACTCGCATGTTTTCCACGATGCAGCATCGCTAATAAAAGCAGTCATTTTAATTCATTTAAAATTAAGAAAGCTCTTGATGTCCGTCTTTGTGGATCCCTAAATGGCGATTTGCTTTGCTGGATTTTAGCTATATGCGATTTCCTTTAGTGGTTTAGCGACAACGGTTTCTGTTCTGACTTTCGTTCTCTGATTGGATGGAAACATGTAGTAGCAAAGTGCTTTGCTGTTTGCATCTGCTTTATGCCCCAATTCGTATATATATTGCATATTTTCCAATTTAGATTCCACCATGCAATTATACAAGTATTTTCGTTATCATCAAGCATCAGCTTTTAACGAAGTTACCGCAACTAACCCAAAATAGCGTGGAAAGTTTGCTACCATTACCCACTGAAAACTCATGGTTATTTAATTTGCCGATCCAGATTTAAGAGGTTTGCAAGACTCAAGGGATACATAATTAGCAAGAAGTTCCTTGAGTTTGAAACTAATTCAACGTCTGTGCCAAATTGAGTTTGAAACTATTAGCTGACTGGCAAATTTCATAATTTTAAACGGCTTTGAAATATAGCTTGATGGCAAATAACATAAAACTGAAAAAATTGAGAAGATGTGGCAGGTCATACCTGGTGTAAATAAAAAGTAGTAAGGCAAGAAGTCATTATACCATTAATACCAAGGGAAATCTACCTTTTCAAATTTCTGGGACATTAATCAAGGAGTGTTCCCGTGGAGTCTATCTGCGAAATTTGAACCGCTAATTTGCCGCACTCTCAAATGAATAACCGCAGTCGCTGCCACCGTCTGTAGGGATTCACCATTCCGTTCGACCTCTTTTGTAGTTCGGGACACATATCGATACTCCAATGATCAATTTGCGATAACTCTTTAATCACTTAACAAATAATAGATACAAATTTACTCAACTTCTTCACTATTTTATTAACTGACTGCTTAATCCGAATTACTGTTGTCTGGTACTAATTATTTTTCTATCTCTATTTGTATATTATAACACTATTATTAATGCCCATTTCTCTCAAAAGATAAAGAATGCGTTAGATAAGAATCTACATTTCAGCAAGCTTTCACATCTTGAATTCCAGCTACTAATTATATAGCAAAAATGTGTGGTTTGTAATTTGCATGTCCAGGTTAAGCCCCCGCGCAACTATATATTTGAAAGCTGGCTTAAGCCTATGGCCGTATTTATAGACGCCTCTCAAGTGACACTGAACACTCAAGTGACTGTCATATTGAAAAATGCGTTTTATAGTCGTCACTTCGAGATCAGCTGACGTGTAAGGGCGATTTGGACTTGAGTGTGGAGTATAGAACCCTTGAGTGTGTTTTTCTAACCTAACCATTCTGGTACCACACCTTCTGTCATAGTTGAGCTGAGAATTACCATTTGTTATTCACACGTTTTGTTAAAT
>NW_026018885.1:0-8780 GCF_020466585.1 Dendroctonus ponderosae
TTGAGAGATGATTTTTTGGGAACATCAAAGTTGCTATCGAAACGTCGAAGTAACTCTTCTTAACTACTTCCTTTACTTGTTGGAGTTCTCTTCTAGATCTGGAGCCTCAGTGTGTCTTGGGATACCCTCTAGGCGAAAGCTCTTGATTACTTTTTGATCAAGCCTTTGATTCGTTATGGTGGAACAAAAAAGAAAACATGAGAAACTTTCGGCTTCTCAAAAAACAAATAGACAAAATACCCCCAAAAAAAACTTTTGAACACATGAATCCGCCTCAACTACATAGAACTTATCTACAAGAAAGGGAAAGTTGGCCTCATGAATATGTATGGCGGCGCTCGTATGACTCAGCCCCATCTGTGACAGGGCTCCGCTATCGATATGATGGATTGGGGGTGGAAGCCACCCCGTTCCTTAATAGGCCGCACTATTGGGCGCAGTCCGAATGCGTTCTGTTTCTCAAACTGGCGAGTTTCAGATCTCAATAAACCTGATGCTGGTGGCGAGAAAAAAACTAGTGGCCCGATAGCAATCAACCCCCTTATTGAGCTGTCAGCGAATCAAGCAGCTGCCCCGAATAATAAGCAAATAATCCGATCAGAGAAGTGCCAAAAACTGCACTTAGCTGCGGCAACCCGCGGTTCAAATTAGCCGGATTGAAGGGGGGCGAGTTGACCCCCCGGGGGATGCAACACCTCGTCTATTAACTGTTTTATTGTGCTGCTTGGATGCAGCCCTTGGGCAGGGTTGAACTGCACCGAAAACCCCAAAAGTGTCGCTGTTTGTTTTAGTTAGATAAGTGCGATATTGTTGAGGCGGATTCATGTTTACACAAACTGTTTGTTGGATATTTAAAAAAGACAAAGATTTTTGAGGCAAAAGTCCCAACAAGTTTTTATTTCTGGTTGTGTCCTTTTTCTATCTTTTTAATGTTTGTTTTTGCTTTCATCGAGCTCTTCTTCCGGTCGCGTGCAAAGCCTTAGTTGTGGTGGCTGTCTTTTTTATACATTTTTCGTCGCTCTTTGTTCCTTTGCACATTTTTATTAGTTAATCAGAGCGTTTTTACTCATTTTTTGAGTTAGAACGTGGTAAATTGCGTTTAGAACTTGGCCATTCCAGCACATTGTCTGTCTCCTGTGGGCGAAAGTGCAATTGGATAATCCCTGCAAATTCCTGAAACTCTGCAACTAAATTTCGGGTTTTTCTGCTTATACTGTCCTTAAAGCTCTCCTGGACAGTGCCAAAGGCGATTCACTAGCAAATTGGGCCAGGGAGTGACAATTTTTCCAAAAAAACGTGCCTTAAGTGCGGTGAATGTACGCTTTTATGGTTTATATGAAGCAGTTAGCTAATAGTTGTTGAAATATGTTTCTTGCGAATGCACCCAAATTGCTCCCAAGATCTCGAAACCCTTCAGCGACCGAATATATAAAAAGTGGGGAAGCGAGCAGTGCTCCCGCCAACTGTTGCAGACTCTTCTGCGTGTGTCCATAGTAAACTAAGTGAGATGCAAAGCAACACGCATTTCAAGGATTAAGAGGCTGATGAATCGTGCAGAATTCGCGCAGACAAAATTCCTCACTGAGATCCATTGATTAAAAGCCGTCGGTCGAAATCAGGTAGCAGGACGAGGTAATTTACGAGGTACGTCGCATGGGACATGTGCTCATCCGAATCAATCAGTTGTCTGTCTCGAACCTCCCGCGTGCAGCATTCCTGCATCAGGATGGCCTTAATTGGGGTTTGGCCAACAGGCCCGGTAAATATTTGCCCCCTGATGTCTACGATCACTATTTCGCCTCCATCAATATCCCCGTTTTCGCATCGAAAAGAAAAAACTTTCCCACTGTTTGCAGTTGTGCCTTAATCCATATTCATGAGGACGCCCGGTTGGCGTGTTGCTTTCCCTTTTCTGCTGGTCCTGCGAGCGAGATTTTGCCCACCGATATTTCAGGCTCGATTGTTGCCTTTTGTGTGTTGCTTATCGTTTCCAACTATGTCCAAACAGAAAAAAGGGCCCAAACAAACGTGGAACGAATCGTATTTATCGATGTCGTTATTGTCATACTTTTCGTTTACTTTCCGGCTGAGTAACGAATTATTAATGTAGCAAAGCATACAGAAAGATCAAAGACAAAGAAGGCTCTGGGGAAGGCAGCCAGGGGCTTAGGGTTTGATAGCTTAGCCATGCTCAGAACCATCAAACATTTAAAAAGTTGCAGTTTGCAATGCAAAACTAAGCTGAGAAGCATTAAGCAAAACTTAGTCATGTTCTCGACCCAAAAACTCCCAAAGTATCCATAAAAGTCAACAGACTGATATTAATCTAAACTCAGGCATGACTTAGTCATGCTCTTAAAACACTTAAACAACTTAAGTACAGTACGCGCACAGTATTCAACAGGAGAAGGAAGCTTCCTGTTTTACAAATCCAAAAACTCCCAAACACCTTAGCAAATGAATGTTTCACAAAATTTAAACCTAGGATTAACAAGTTAGACACACCTAATGTAATTTACAAAATAGACTGTTTGAATTGTGATAACACATACATAGGTCAAACTGGTCAATATCTAAAGAAAAGAATATACGAACATAAGTATAGCCTAAGAAAAAATAACGAAAATGGTACAGCATTAGCACAGCATGCTCAACAGAAGTTGCATAATTTTGATTTTGATAACACAAAAATACTGATTAACTAGAGTAATTATAATAAGAGAAGCGTCCATGAAATGATAGATTAAAAAACAGAACAATGCTATGAATTTCAGATCGAATACCGACAATCTTAGCTCAGTATTTCATACATTAATTAAATGAAATAAACATAGAATATTAACTAACACCCGGTATATCGAAGAATTTTGCAAACCAAAAATAACATTCATAGAATGCAAAGAAAAATACCTGAAAGTAAAAGAAATCAATATAAACAGTATTTCGCTTTGTGTGCAAAATGGACAAAATTAATACTCCAAATATATGCCAAGGCTTAAAGTAGCAACAACGCTACACATGTAAGTAAAAATAATTGAATATTTGAACAAATAATTCTAGTCTCTTCCCAGAATTGATTGTCCTGACTAATCACCTGTTAGGCCTAATTAATCTTAGAATGTTTTAAAGTGTTGCAATTGTGATGTATTTTAGTGTGTGATATGATGAAGCTGTTGACGAACTGTGATTGTTTTTTAAATTAATGAAAATTTTTTTTTTACTATCTGTTATTTGAATTGATAAATAGACAATAAATGACTGAAGCCCAGGAATTGATTTTGATTATACAGAAGGCGTGAAAGTGCAAATATTCAGTAAACCTCTCGTGCACTGACTAAATGTGCGGACCGTCTCAGGAACAAAGATTTCGGCCCGCTTGAAAGCCTTTGTTGAAAAACTTTTGGAACTTTTCGCTGAAGCTGGAGATGGATCTTGCCGAATAGATGAGGAAGTTTTATGAAGCTCCGCCCAATGGCAGATTTTTGACAATTTTTTGAAGTCACTGACTACATAGAATGATCAAGTGAAATTTCAAAGTCCGGCATCGTTTAGTTGAGTAGAGCTGAATTTTCATATTGACTTGGAGATTGCAAACCGGTGCAGTCAAAAACATCTGTGCAAGACAAGGAAAACAACTCAAAAATGCTTGTTAAGTTACACACTGGACTGTGTAACCATCAGGGCTAGCAAAGCTGTTTTTTCGTAATCAAATCTACAAAATTTTAGGGAATTTCGTCTGAAAATTAGTATAAAGTCACTGAATAGTAGCTGTGCAAACTACGCCCTCTGTGGTTGTCCTCCGTGCAACCTCCCTAGGAAAAGTTCGACGAGAAGAAGGAGAGACAATAAATGACTGAAGCCCAGGAATTGATTAACTGATTAATTGATGAAAATTTGCGTTAACTCTGAAGATACAACTGGTGCTAGCAAAAATCCCTCATCAGTTGCAAGCAGCAAAAACTTCCTTTGGTGACGAGGCGAAGACAAAAGTTGACTATGGCTTGAATGCAAAACTGGGAGGAAGAAGGAAATAACAAACGAAGAAAGGAGAGAACTGAGTTCAAAACAAGGAAATAAAGAACCATCATTTACGACACACTCAGTCCGATATGCGCTGAAGATGAATAACGCAAAAAACCGAATTTTTGGAAGAAAGGAGAAGGTAAAAGCCAAGGTTGGGAATCCTCAGATCAGTAAACAGTCGCTCATTGGACCTTCTGAGATCCACAATGAGCAAAGCATTGACTATGAGCAATCTCCAACTGGAAGCACTTCTCTGGTTGAAATTAACGGATTTCACCCCTAGATGTGACCCGACAGCATTCCCACCGCTCCCAAGCAGGGACTTTTTCCCATTATCCGGGATTTCATTATTTATTTCTAATATTTCCGTCAATTTGCCCTCGGCCCCGTGCAATAAGTCGCGCAATGACCCGCATGCAATCGTATATCCGCCCGCTGTGCTTTTCCGAATATGAGCCCAAAACCGAACAATACGCCAATAAGGTCGTTAACGAAAAATATAGATTTGTGTCAAAAAATATGCCTTAATAGCCCTGAGGCCGATCTTAACACCCCACTGGCACAGGGGACAGGCCTGAATGCACGATCAACTACACAGGCAACTGTGATGTCTGGGGCCATTTAAAAAATTGCTGCTTTTTTGGGTTTGAAAATATCGCTTTTTTGTCGAAAGCAGCGTCTTCTCCGACGTTTTCTGCGCAAAAAAGGGTACTTGTTTCAAGTCGATAGTTCCCACCGTTTTCGACATATTCCGCTTTGAAACGACCAGCGATTTTCTGAACTGGGTGAGAAAAAAATGTTCTGATCAAATGTGTCGCCCTATTAGAGGACCACCCTGTATATGTAGGATTTGAGGCAATTATGTCCTCAATGCATCCAAAAATTCACTTGGAAGCAGAGGAGTTAAACAAGTAAGAATGAATCAAAATAAAACAAATTGCAGGCATACAGAGGAATTCAAGTTGTTGAACAGTTTTGATTGGTGGTCCTCCCAGTCAAAGCGTGTGGGTTTGCTCAAGCCCTTAAAGTGACTAATTGAGATTGAAGCCACCCAGACCAGCCGTCAAATCAGCCTCCAAAAGTCTCAGTTTTATCAGATAAAGTTGATTTCTTCTCATCCCCTAGAGCGTTTTAATTTTCCTCTATTTGTGTTCGATTTGACCCTTTCATACAACAGATCAGGAGCGAGATAATCGCAATATAATCTTCAGAGGGATGGAGTTCATAAGCTGCGGAAGGGCGGGTGACAAAGAGTAATGGTCTGTGCTGTCGATTAGATCTTCATGGACAAGGTTTCCAGCGGGTCGAGTTAATCCTTCGGAGCCGTACCAAAAAAAATAATTGACAAAGTTCTTTTGTTGTCGGCACGTCCACGTCGCGCCGATCGAACATTCTAGAATGTTTTCAATTTAAGCCAAACGGGCCCCGTTTATCTGGCTGCTGGACGATTTATTTTATTCGCCATATTTTAGAGCGGCGAGGAGCCCCCTAATCCGACACACCCAATATAAATAGTCACAATGCGGAGGTTAAAACACTCCAAAGTAAAACTAAATTCGAAAGTCTATCTCAGCTTACGCTCGACGACATTCAGCCCCGTCGGTTATTTATGTATTTCAGCGTCGTACTCCGGGTCATTATTGACGCCTTAATGGCCCAGATTTGCTTTACGGCACGGCGTCGTTATTTGCAAACACTGATAAATGGTAACTGTGTGCCACGCAGGGATTTAATGCCCATCGACGTCGGTTCCTTCTCAATCCCTTTTCCCGATCTGTTCTGATGGATTAAACGACAATCAACTGGGGCTCCAAGCCGGCACTTTTACCTGATTTTGATCCCTGTGACTTTTTCCGGAATGGTCCCGATTGGTTCGAAAGCTGCATTATTTGGAATTTTTCAATCAAATACAAATCCTAGTGTTTCTAAAACTGTTACTAGCACAGTAAAGGGCCTCTTGAATATTAAAATTTGGTTATCACCTAGCAAGCAACAACATAAAAATGTGGGATTATGTGGATTAACTTCGAGGTCTGTCTAGTTCTTCGTTTCCTATTGCATTCAAACGATTCATTGATAGCCTATATATGGAAGGGCTCCAAGCCTACAAGTTGACCCGATTTTGCTCCATGTCACTGTTTTTAGTCACATATTTCACGGGAAAACTTCATTTATTGTTGGCAGTTTTACATTTTTTCAAAGCGAATTCAATCAAAATTTAAACAATTCGCAGCCTCTCTACGTTCCTTTCGGTGTGGTGAGAAGCTGGATCTGCAATGTTTAAGAGTTAAGTGGGTAGAAGATTAAAATGCATCGGCAAATTGGGCATTTGCTTATCGCCCCCCGGCATGTTCAACTGGATATTGCGGAAGCATTTCGCATCTTTTAACTGGCATTTTCGCTTTTTATCCACGCGGTTTTGGCTTATGCGACAAAAAAGGACTGAGCATCTTTTCGAACGAGGCGACGCGGTTTTTGTCCGTGGCTGCGAATGACGGATCGCCCACATAACGTATGCTGTCCGGGCTTGATTTACAACCGCAGGTCTGAATCGACCCCGCTAACAGATATAAAGAAGGCCAAAATAGAAAAGATACTTGTTTTGTGGCCCACAAATCACTCGAAAGGGCCGCTCTCGATCTTCTGCCCCCTTCCTTCTTTGGCCCGTGTGCCTTTTTCAAATTAACCTGAATTTTATTCGCATTGTAGCTGCCAAGACAATATGCAAAAACGCATTCGGCTCTTATAATCTACAGCTTTGCTTTATAAGCAGCAGTTTAGAACAGTGTCCTCAACTAGTGGCGTGATATTGCACCTGTTGTCCTAGCATAGAACCTGGAGCAATTCTACTGTCCAGCCGGAAGAATTTCAATTGCTGTCCTTTCTTGTTGCAGCCCAAGTTTCAAGCATGCCAAGTTCTTATTTTTTTTAAATTTTGCAGGCGTAAGATTTCTAACATTTCATTGCCTACTCTAAAAGCATGGCTACGACCAACGTTCCCGAACCAAATCAATCATCATGGCAACGTTTTTTCCCTGGAAATGGCGCCTGGATGCCCGGCTTGGCAACGGCGCAATCAATTCCTTGTCCAACTTCATTACGGCGGCCAATCCGAATGCAAATGAGGCTCGATTCGCATCAATTAGGCGACCAACAATTCCTAAACAATGTCCATGAAAAAATGTTCGCAATTATTTTTCTTGATGAGTCATTCCGAACCATGCAAATTGAAAAATTACTGTCATTGCCGTATCTAGAAATCTAGAAAAGTAGAAAGTTTATTGAAAATGCTTAAAGATCCTTTGAAATGAACTCCTACTACAACTTTGGGAGAGTTTAAGATAAACTACTATTTTGCAAGCTCAAATTGTCTACAATTTTCAATGAATTGGCTTGATGAAAGTTAATTTGAAATGTTTGATTATACAATTAATAATGAAAGTGACGATTTTGAAAAGTTAGTTATTGTTTCTAGAAACCTTAATTGTACAAAATTTATAGATGAAATCGAGGTGTTTAAACCGTTCGACTTGAACGCATTAAATACAGTACTCAGTGCCCCTTGAAAGTTTAGCTTTCACAAAAATTAAAAAATTCTGGGTATTTAATTGCAACATCTACAGCTTTGAGAAATGTACAAAGTTTATAGAAGAAACCTGAGTTTGGTAAAACCCGAAGAAATGTCTTGATTTAGAAAAGAAGCTGCTCATGATTTTTTATAGCTATTGCACGTTTCGGTTAAGAGGTAAGACCCCATTTACATTTTGTTGCTACATCTAGAGTTTTTAAATGTACTAAATTTATGGATAATGTAGAGTATTGCAATCCCTGCAAATTGTCTGAATTCGCACTAAATGATGGAAACTTTGCATTATTCACGTCCCAAGCAAGCAAACTTTTTTAAACTCTAGCTAATCAAGTTTACAACTAGAATTTAAATGTACAAAGTTTATAGAAGAAACCTGTATGTGGCACAACTCCTAAAGAATGTCCATGACAAAATGTTCGTAATTTTTTTAAAAATTTTGGTGAGTCAGACCAAACCATTTAAATTGAAAAATGACTGTCATTGCCGTATCTAGAAATCTAGAAATGTAGAAAGTTTATTGAAAATGCTTAAAGATCCTTTGAGATGAACTCCTACTAAAACTTTGGGAGAGTTTAAGATAAACTACTATTTTGCAAGCTCAATTGCAAATTGTCTATAATTTTCTAGAAGCCCCATCTAGAATTTTCAAATGTACAACAAACGAAGTATAGACAACCGCAATTTCTTTTCAAAAAGTGCCTGTAATAATTTCAAGTGAAAAGGACAAGTTACTGCGAGAATTTTAAAAATTTATAATTATTTCTAGATACTTTAAATGTACAAAGTTTATAGATGCACTCATAGGCGTACCAAAGGTGTGTACAACTTGCAAGATTACAACACATTAAATGCAGTGCTCTGTGAAAATGTTGCTTTCATCCGCGCAATTTAATTGCCCTAATTAGGGTTTTCAAATGTACAAATTTACAGAAAAACCCGAGTTTGTACAAGCCTGTTCCAGGAAAAAGCTGGAAATTATTCTTTAAAGGTTTGAGAGTTTCGGTAAAGAGTTCTGAGCGCATTTTCAAAATTCTTCTTCGCTTTTTTGCCACATCTAGAAGCATCAGATGTACTCAGTTTATAGAAAATCTCCAGTCTCGCAAGCTCAGAAAAGTTTCTTTGTATCAGCACTAGATGATTGGAACTTTCGAACAAAGAAGCTCAAAGC
>NW_026018886.1:0-8771 GCF_020466585.1 Dendroctonus ponderosae
TCAAGTTGACTATGATAACGAGTGCTAGTTTATTGGATTCAACGCAAAAAGTTGTACTAAGGGCAGTTTTAACTTTTTTTCTAAGTTAAGCAGTTAAAAAAGTGTTGATTTCTTGTCTTTTCAGGATATTTCAGGAACCAAGTCGGGTACCTGAATTTTGAAAACGGTAATGAATAGGCAATCGAATTCTGCCTAATTTTGCCCATTTAACGGATTCTCTATCTTTAAAAATGTAAAAGTTACTCATACAAAAGGGTCAGAAAATGGCCATCCTGTATAGATTTTTTTGCTACCATCACGGCTAATTGATTTGCTTTGCTAAATTGTTTTAGTTATATTTTGAATTTCCCACTCATTTTCTGAAGAGTCGCCATATTTGATAGCCTGACGATCAGTTGTCAAACTGCCGCAATATAATTTATCGGTCTCCAGAAAACGGATCAAAGTTCTATGAAAAACTTCCGGAAAAAGCGAAAAATTAGTGAATCTTAAAGTTACAGTGATTTAGTAGTGGAAATGCATGGAATCTCACTTGAACTTAGAGAGGT
Source organism: Dendroctonus ponderosae (assembly GCF_020466585.1). Taxonomy (NCBI): domain Eukaryota; kingdom Metazoa; phylum Arthropoda; class Insecta; order Coleoptera; family Curculionidae; genus Dendroctonus; species Dendroctonus ponderosae. The sequence continues at coordinate 549 of NW_026018886.1, forward strand.
GGACAAACTAAAAATAATGAAACACCTAAACATTTTCATTATTTACCTAGATAATTTTTAATTATTGTTAATGATCTATAGAGATAAATGTTATTGTTATTGGCCTATGGAGAGAAATGTGAAAAAAAACTTCTCACTAGGGAAATGGAGCACATAATGGTGACTTCTCAGGTGAGTAGTAAAAAAAATAATTCTGCGTAACTGCAGTAAATGTATTACGACTTCTTGTCTCTGTAAGAAATGGCCGGGATATTCGCATTGATATTGGGACAATTTCTGCAATTTAACAGGCAAAATATTTAAACATTGATGTGTATTTGTCCGTATACTGGATTCCAATACAGAACAAATAATTTACATGTTTGAACAACTTCTAAAATAACGAATTGCAGGTAAAATATTTAGTGGGTTTCGCAGCTACAGCCCTGTAGAGCAATTTCTCTTTTCTGTAAATGCGATTTATAGCTTTGCCGTGTTTCTTTCATACGATGAAGACGCGTGGGTTTGGAACAAATTCATTTAAATTTCGTAAGGTTTGTGTAGGTATTGAAAAAACGCGCTTTCGCCCATGAAAAAATAATTAACGGAATCACTCAAAAAAGCACCCGCAAAGCGCAAATTTACTTTTTAATTGAAAAGCAGTTTTCTTTTCGGTTTTGAATCTTGCGTAAGTGTCAGCATCGTTCGTGTATCACGACCTACCTACGTATATCTTAACCCAGCAGTTATTTCGTTTGAGTTTATTTTTCTATGAAGAAGACCGCTTTCATGGAACAAACATAATAGCAACTGGTAACATAATGCCGACAAGAAGCAAGTGGAAATTAATCGTATTGCAACATTTCAATAAACGATTTTGGCCAAAATTGCGGTATTTTGGCTTGAATTCTACTACTCTACTAGATTTTACATTTTCAAATAACTCTATAGTCAAGATCTACTCTGCTTAGAAGCGTGCATTTCATTTAATTTTTTTAAAAACTAGGTTGTTTAAGCAAATGCTAAATACTTTGTATTAAAATTCTCAATAAATTTCTATACGAATTATGAATATTGTAAAACAAAAATTCGACTTATCTGAAATTCCATCATCGTTATTTTTCCTGCTAACTATGGTGTACTAACATACAAGTTTCTCCCAGTAAAGGAATGCTTCCGTTTAAGAGTTAACAATTTAATTTTTCGTTCGTGTGAGTTATTTTAACGCACTCTTTTCTTCAGGTACCTTGGTTGCTGTTCATTTTATGTTGCTTTTTTTACTTTACTTTACAAGATGGGTTTGTTGAAATTCTTATTGAATTTTTGCTAAATCGATACCAGTATATAAGTATTTTGGTGTAATCGACTTTCCGAAGTTTTATTCAAAAATGTGCATTGTTTCAACTACATATTATACTTTGCTATTACATTTATTTCTTCTGGCCCGTTCCTTGATCATATTAATGTAGGAACGGATCATTTTCTTCGCCGAGCGAAGAAATGAAGACAATTTTGATTAACTAGCATTTTCCATCTTTAAACTGCTCCTAAAGTTCTAACGCATGCGTTAAACGTGCGAACTAAAAGTTCGAAATGCATTCATGCACTTCTACTTCTGAGCTCTTGATTTGTTCTTAGCGAGTTCTGATTGAGTCCTTTTCTGTATGAGTTAAATGCAGGACTTTTGGGTTAGCATTGACTATTTCTCATAAATCGTGCGCATTAAGCGATGTTTGAAATATTTAGTATCAGAACTTTGCGATCTAAAGGGTTCCTTCAGAGAAGTATGGCATATCACATACTTAAACTCTTTAATGGTTTTTTTAGTTTTCTGAGAGATTCGCTATATTTTACTTCATACATTCGTTGTACAACTTTATAGCCTGTTTTATGCTAATATAATCTGACTTTACGAACCTACTTACATTTCTGTTTGGAGTGTTATAGAAAAATTTAAATCGTAGTCTTTACCAAAAAGTGCTGAAGCTCTGACAATTTTTTTTACTTACTAAACTGTTTTGACCCTACTGCGTCTTTTTGTCGAGTTGATTTGTTCATATTGTTATGTCAATTAAAAAAAAATTCAATCCGGATGGCTGCTGGATCTGTAGGAATGGTTGAATTTGTGAACTTCCGTGGACAAAGACTCCAAACGCGACTAATGGCCCTCTTGGTACTTATCATTAAACTCGCTTATATTCGAGTTCCACTGCCAAAACATATTATCATTAAACTTTACTATTTTCTGCCTTTTCACAGCTCTCAAACTTTACAACAACACTTAATATTATATATTAAAAAAATCAGGTTTCTTGCATGTGACCAAATGTGAAAAAAGCCTGCAAAATAGTTTGATAAATTTGCAAAATGCCGAACCTCCAACATTCTCAAAAACATTTCGAGTGCTGGTAATGGAAATATTTAATCGTCAAGTAGATACCTACTCAATAATTGATGAATTTGCATGTAGAAATATGCATTTTGGTTTTAAAACAATTAATTAATCTGCCTTTTGCCTAATCGTTGTGTTCCAGTGTCTGTGGCGAAAACAAACCTCAAAAGTACAGGTAAATTTGTTTCACTCTTACGTCCACACGATGCATTCTTTTGCACGAACATAAGCCTTTTGTGCTGCTTTCTGTTCGCGAAATTGTTTGTGATTACAGCCTGCACATAAGTATCATTTGATATTGAGTTCTCGATAGCTACTATCAAAAATAATGCTTTATGCCTGTGCATATATCGTCTATAATGTAAAATACGCAATTCATGCTAGCTTGTCTGAAACCATCAGAATGCTGACGGTGGCATTATGTTAAAATGGGTCAGTGCTGAATAAATAAAGTCCAACCCCGTTGTTCCTCGCTATACAACATCGCCTTGTCGTGTAAAACTAAAGTGGATGGAAGACATTGAGATTCGTATAAATAAAATTTGATATCCTTTTTAGTATTTATTCATAGTCTATTGATGCGTTCAGCGAAAGCTCGTAAATTTTTTGAATAGTTTTGTATATATCTATTTATTTTATTTTATATTTACGATTTACAATTATTTGCTAGCCGAGTCTTTATTCATTTTTAATGGCTTGATATATCTATAACATATTCAGTCTGGTTGACAAATCCAAATATTGAAAAGCATTTAAGGAAAGCTGGAAATAAATCACCATACGAATGAATGATATCAAAAAATCGTTAGCTCTGTAAAAGGGTTAATCGATTAATCCAATGTAGTGTGGCACTAATGAACAAAATTGCTTAATTAAGGACGGAATGGTTTAATATACATTTGATTGGATCTGATTTACGCGTAGTACAAATTATACTAGTATAGTATAACTCGATATCTATGTATAGGCTTAATCAATTATAATCTATATTGGTTATTGGAGGACGAGAAGTTGCATATTCTATAAAAACGTTTTGCCCTTCATATACTGCACAAAAATAAGTTTCTACAAGTTTCCCAATATTAATCTAAAAATGTTTTTTCGAGCAATTTGGCATTTTTGAATAATACAGATTTTTTTACTATAATAGTAGGTTATTATTATATACCGATATAATCTATTGATATGAGAAGAAATACCGATTGCGTCAATAGTTTGTTTTTAAGGAATACGTATTATTTTCACATTGATACAAGGTGCTTCAATTGCTAAGGGCAACTAAGGATATATCGGCCCTAACTTCAATTTTTTTAAAGGCGGATCTAAGCTTTTCGATTTTTTTAGATAATAAACATTGGTGATGCGACTAAAACGTAGGCAAATGTAAACATGTAGTATAGCATTGATATCAGGATAAAGTATTCATTAAAAAAATAGAGAAAATACGAAGGAGCGGAAAAAATTATTACTTAAAAAATTGGAATTTATGTGAATATCTCACAGAGTAAATGTGCTATTTTCTTAAATTTAATGTCAATGCGTAAAGCTTAAAAAACGAATGGATTTTCGTAAGAAGATATTTTCCGACAAGGGTTTGTCTTCGATTTATTCGCAATAACATTTTCGGTAATATTTGTTAGTTTTTCACCAATATTTTCGAATCAGAACAATATCGGCCAGAACATTTCAATATCTTAAATTATCATTAAATTTGACTACATCTGACTCATCAAAACGAATTTAATTAAACTTGAAAGTCTTACGGTTTAGAAGGCAACAATTGGACCACCTTGCATATCTTCTAGTTTAATAATTAGTAATTTAGTAATTTTTTGTAAAACCCTAATTTTGCCAATAACTGGCCTGCCATGATTCGGTTAGACAAAACACTGAATTTGAATTACTTGGGAAAATAATAATCGATACGAAAGCCTTAGGAAATGTAGGAAATGAAAAAGAGAGCATTCAAGAAAGCAAGCAAACAATATTTTTTACTGCTTCCTTGAATCCCAATCAATATACCCTTTAATTTATTTATAAGGCATTAATATAAAACTCAACTAACTCTCACACTTCGGGCCTTATCGGCACTCTTGCCCAAGCGTTTCTTTTGAGGAGTTCGCTTTATATCTCACTGGGCAATATTAATTCACCATTACAGTAAAAATTGTGTCGGCTCTTGGGCTTTGACTTGAACAACATAATAAATAGCTGGAACAGCCTAATAAATAGCGCCGATGTCATTAATTATCGGTTGATGGTCAAGTGACCCGGAAGTTTGGAAGTTGAATGGCAGCAGCAAGTAGCTATAACATCCACGTTTCCGGATAATTAATTGTTGGCCGAATAGAACTCACAAGAGTTCATATTTAGCCAAGACCGTCCGGAAATTAATGGACAACAATATGTAATTTTCATTAAGTCATAAATGTCTTATTTCGTTTATGTTAAACCAGAAGTTTATTCCTTAGCTCGAATTGATTCTGTTTGACTTAAAGGCTCACCAGTAGGGCATTGTGAGTTGGTAAAGTTTACAGGATCGTGAAATCTACCGTAATTTGCTACGATTGCCGTCGGGGATTATTTAAGATGGTGCTTTAGGCTCGGTCGCTTACTTTTTCTTATGATAAAAGTTTGTATTTCCAATTTAAACATCTAGAATATTTATCAATTTCTTGAAATATACAGATGCAAAAATTGACCTTTGCAAAATGCTTATTGACATAAATTCGTGTTTTTTAAACACATAACTACAATAGCTTGAACTAAATGTTGCTATTTATACCCGGAACTTTACGAAACCAGTTTGCTTCATTTCATCCACTCTATGCAAAAGAAATTTAAAAGTCAATACTAAACGCGTATTTACTCTGCATGGTAATAACAAGACTAGAATTAGTGCGACTTAAAAATGATCTCCTGAAACAACAGATCAACAAATCAATCTCTACAATTTTGGCAACAATTTAATCTTTATATATAGAACCTTCTCTCGTCGTTTATTAAATATGTATAAGTATGAAATAAATTTTAATCTCTATGGACAAATCTAGCATATAATTAGTTAATTTGGTTTCAATTATTAAAATTACACTGAATTATTAAGCACTAAAATTTGATGAACTTGTTAAAAGCATTGAATTTTTTAATTTTGTGCATTAATCGGATTTTTATTTTTGGAAAAAATTTTGTTCTGCTGGTTCCTAAAAGAGGAATTGTTCTGAGCCTGTTTCAATGTGTCAATTAGGGATTACCTCAAAAAGTACTTAAAATTTGTGTGCCCATCAAAGCAATATTTACTTGTTCTTTTCTTCTGCTTTTCATCTTTTTCTGTTTCTTTAAGGTTGTTTCTTACGGTTCACCTTCTGTTGCATAAATCTAAGATTTTACTCCTGCTGAAATATTTCGGTCTCTTATATAAATATTTTTATACAACCGTTGCAAAACAATACCTTGCATAAGTTATTTTTCTGATTCTTTTGAGCTGAAGTCTCAAATAAGTAATTTGCAAATTAAGAAAATGGTTGTTTTAAGGTCCTTATATTTGCATATTGTGAAACCTTGGGAATTCAATTATCTACTATACCTTATACGTAACTTCTCGATATTGAACCTACGGCCTTTAATTATTAAGCAACCCAGAACGCTAAATAGCTGAACCTACGGATTAACTGCTGGAAGAGGTAGTTTTACGATAATAGGGCTAATTCTAAAGTTCGAAATAACATTTCGTCCCTTGGCAGTGAAATAAGGGCCCTCTAAATTCCGGAATAACCGAATGACGTAGATTCGTAATTTTAGTTGATTTAGGGCGCCTTTTTCCCTGAAGCGAAAATTCGATGTGTACATGAGGTTATCGGATTTTGCTGACAAAATAACTTAGCCAACAAACATTTGATTGAAAATACCTTCAAATTATTGACAGGGATTGTGAAATTCTATATGGATAGCTCGATTTCAGTCTGTTCCCTAAACGATGCAAAATTTTCTTTAAGTTATTTCAATTTTCCTACTGAAAATCCATTGAATTTTTTCCAGCGTTTGAAATTTGACAAAAGTTGCAAGAACTCTAAACTATTAGTTAACAGATGAAGATAAAAATTATACGGCTTCCGTATTATATTTATTTTCGAATGCCCTAAGCCCTAAAATTATTGCAATTAATATTTTACTTTAAAAGTGATTTTTAAAAACTACGTTTATAAAGCAATAAGAAACTAATTATACTTAAACTAAATAAATTTGGCGGTATTCGAGGTAAAAAAACTAAAATATTTTGTCTAAATAAACGTAAACACACAACACTGTAATTTTAAAGCATTTTTTGGAATGCAGTAGTTTATTTTAGCGTCTCCTTTGTTGCCACGTGCCGGCTTGTGGCTTGAGAAAAAAAAGTGAAATATTGGTCGCCACTCAAGCACTTTATTTGCAGAGTTCAATTGTTGTGAAATCCATTAAAACTAGGATCAGATGAAGATTGCAGTAAGTGCCTTTCTGACATTTTCCTTCGAAAAATTCATCTAACAAAAAAATGACAGTGAATAAGACAGTGAATAATGCCTGTATGTATAGATTTTTTTATCTTTCTTGGTCTGAATGCAATAAAATGAGCGATATATTGCAAACCCTTGAATAGCGAGACATTTAGAACCTTTCATTTTTAATTACCGTTTTTAGCTGAAACCAATATATGTTTAATCAATTTTTAAATTATATTTAATAGTCTTCGTTTGTAGTCGATAAACAAACGTTAGTATTAGAATGGTTTTGGTTATCTGAAAGTCGCTTAAAAACGCTTAATTCTCAATAACACAAAATATATCACTTAAGACAGTAAGATAGAACTCTCGAAGCTCCTAAGAATTAAGTATTTAACTGACTAAAAACCTTTTCTGCTGGGCTTAAACAAACTGAAATATTGCTGATCTTTGCAGAAATGATTAATTGTCATTATCTTAAAAATCATATAATTATAGTCATCATATAATTCTAATGACAGTTGCGGCTAAATATAAGCTCCATATAAAGAAGTTATTTCAAAACCATTTTTTGCTATTTTAATTTTACAGAGTTTGTCTGCTTTATTTGCTTAAAGGTTGTTTTCATGATGCGTTTGCGAGTTTTATTAGCTTTCCTAGTTTTAACCAACATTGCTGCGATATCAACCTTTTCCTCATATACTCATACGTTTTCCTCGCATACTCTTTACTAACAAAAGTACTAAATCTGGTGTTTTCATTTTATCCACTTGGAAAGTTTTCCGCATAGGCAAGGACAGGCTTTGAATTGAGAGGTCGAGTCGATAAAGTCGGATGGGGATCATTAATTTTATGGCGGTGAAACTTTATTTTCTCAATTCCCTTTTGAAATTAAGTCAACTATTATAATTGTAGTTTTTCTTTATCAAGCATCTTTCGTTTGACGAACACAGCAAAGAATGAGACGATTGTTGATCAGATAGTCATCACTTTCATGTACAAGTAAAAATATAAATGGATTAGATATGCAGTCCCTTACTCTAAGTTAAAAAATTGAAACAAAAATAAAAACGCGTCTGGAAATGTTAACATATGCAATTTTATAACTTGAGAGCAAGAGCAACAACGAATAAAATACCTGCATGGAATATGGGAAAAATGTATGTCGCATATAAAACTTATCCTACAATACTGTCTGAATAAGATCGATTTCGTGTACAGAAATCTATTTGGAGCTCCAGATTTTCCAACTTCAAAAGCTATATCTATGTAAAATAGAAGTTATAAAATGCATAGGAGAAGTTCGCTTTTAGCTCAATATTTAGCACATTTCTAACAACTTTGGTTTGCTTTAGATAATAAAAAATGCTTCTA
>NW_026018887.1:0-8672 GCF_020466585.1 Dendroctonus ponderosae
TAAATTAACAGGTATATACGTTTTTATATATTTATTATTTTCTACTGTTTAACCAGATGCCAAAAATTACCATGTGATTTTATAGATTGGTCCAGTCGACGTCAACGCCGTATTTTAGCTAACACGAGTTCATCAATTCCCAATAAGAAGTTGAAAATAAAAGATTCTTCCGATCAAAATAATTTCAAAGCCGTAATTGCACTAAGTTGGATTTGGTGAAACCCAGGGCTGAACTTTACGTTGCATCGGTTCCCGAGCCCCTTGTTGAGGCCGATAAATCCTTGTTTGTGGAAGGACCAGAAAAACAACAGTTTCAAAATTGAAGGGCTAAATCTTAGCAACATTTTTGCATTTGCAGATTTAAATCCTGTTATTACATATATTTTTTTCTTACTTGCAGATAAGTGATACTACAGCATCATGGAGCCGTCGAATCTTATGTCGAAACTGCAATATCGGAGTGGTTTCGACTTTCCGTAAGTTCCGTATTTATGCATTTTTAGAGCAAATCGCTTAAATTAATTTTATGCGAGGCAATTGAGTAACCCTGTATTAATCCTGAGGTCAGTCACACAGAACACAAAAGTTTGTGAATATTATACAATTTATTTACAAATAAACTACATAAAAAGTCACAAATTACGTAGATATTATGTAACATTGTGTTGTAAAATACAAGTCACAACTGTTAAGTAAATATTATGTAACATCATTGAGTTGTAACATATTAGTCACATAGAGTTTTTTCAATGTTTTTTCGGTTCTGCTTGTAACGTTTGAAAGAAATTACTGTACATTTTACAAGCAAATGAAAAATAATCCTTGCTGGGATATTGTTGGACCCTCGATATAAGGTAGTTTTAGACGACAATCAAGTAGAAAGAGCAAGAGCACATTTAAAGTCGTTATGGACTAGACTGATATTCTTAAAAGAGTGAAATTCTTCTAATTCTAAATATGACCAACACGATATGAAAACTGAATTATCTAATTCATCAAGCTATGAAATAGAAGTCTTTTTGAGACATAAAGATTCACAGCAAAAATTTTTAAAAGGAATTAATCAGCACGAATTTTCTTCACAAGGTTCATTTGTAGCCCTTAACAAAATGGAAAATATTTTAAATTCCTATAAAGTGGAACAAAGCCGTATACGCTTACCAAAAAATTAAACGATTTTTGATTTCTGGAAGAAAAAGAAAGAGCTTAATCCCGAGTTATACATTCTTGCCCAAGTATTATTCGTATATATCGTACCGGCAACTCAAGTTGAGAGGTTATTCTCAGGCCTCAATTTTTTGTTGCCGCCTTCGGGGTCAAATACATGTTAAAGAAAACATTTTAGAGGAACAATTATTTGTGAGGACCAACCGATTTTTCAATCGAAAAGAACAGACACCGTACGTTCATACATTATTTTTTTAAATATTTTCTAAGTTGAATTATTTTAGGTTTTCAATCACCAACAAAGAAACATTTGAAATTGGAATGTTGGACAAAAGCAATACCTCAAAGATAAACGGAAATAAGAGTGAAAGAAGAGGAATTGACGAAGTTGTGGACCGGAGTGAAAATGGAAAGAAGAGAAAAGCGCTAAAGTCAGAAAATTCATTGACAAATTACTTTTCAAAAATACAACGATTAAATTAATTTTTGTATGGGAGTCTTTATTGCAATTGCGTTGTTCCATTTAATGTTACCTGAATTTCAATCCTTGTGTGGGGTTGCTAGTCCTCCTACACTCCTACCCCCTACCATACAACCAGCCGAAGTACCGTATGAAGCAGTGGGTAGTTTGCGCATCTTTTATCTTGTTAATACAATAAGCAAGACAAAATATAGTGAGATTCCTAATCTTTGTCCTCGTTCGTTGTTATATATAGATTTTGGAACCGAAAAAAAACCGGAACCGGAACGGAACCGAATTGGAAATTATTTTCCAAACCGAACCGTAACGGAACCAAAATTTAAAATTTTGCCTTGGACCGAAACCGGAACGGAACAGTTCGTTTCGGTCCGGGTCCTTGGATGGTGCATCAGTTTGTGATAAGATATTTACGTAAACTGTTACTTCCGTGTGACTTTATTCCATAATATTTATGTAAGTGTTACGAGTTTTGGTTTTCTGGGTAAGAAGTAAAATACAAGAAAAAAGATACATTTTTGTCAAAAAATGTGTTAATCTTTATTAAAGTAGAGTTGTTGTTAAAAGGGATTTAATTGATTATATAAAGTAATCTAGGCCATAGGACGGTTTCGATTTCTTTGCAAAAATATATTCAAAAAACGATAAGTACAACTGAACCAGGAATATCGTTACATGAAGTTTCTAATAACATTTAATGCAGTTGTTTGAAAAATATTTTATTAACAAAATAACCGTTCTCATTCCAGTAGAAGATGTGAATAGAAGTAAATTGTTTCAGAGTCAGTTTAACATTGAAATTTGTTATTGGTTTCTTCGTGTCTTCAACATACGTCTTCCTGGATTTACATTTACATCAAAGCCGACCCTGTGCTGCTCAAATCCAATCGCAAAGGTAACAAATAATGAGAATTAATGCCTAAGGATATCCAAGACTTGAGGCGGACAAGTATCGACCCTGATGACGTTTGCAGGTGAAGGTTCGTTTCCTGTTTCCGCCACTTTTCAATCTATTTCGGTCACACTTCGAGTTTTTGCTTTCGGGTATTTTAAATAAACTCATCCGATGAAAAGGTGAGTTTTTTCACCGAAAATGTTGCCTTTTTCTATAAATTCCAGTTGGTGATTGATGCGACTGTTTTAATGATCCTCAATGAATTTGTCTGAACTTCTTGATCTGGACACATTGAGGCAAGATCTCGAGCTTAACGTATGTGAAGATATTTTTGGAGAAAGTATTTTTTGCGCTAGTTTTATTTGTTTCATCAAAATTCTTGTGGTGTATCCGAATACAACAATTGTAACTCTGGATTGATAGAACTTTGCGCCTTTATTTCAATGATTTTGCTCCTCTATCGTTTTGTCCTTCAGATTCAGAAGTTTGGTTATATCCTTTAACTAGCACTAATGAAGATTATACTGTAATTTATTTTTTATTTTATTATAAACTGATTAATTTATACATACTCCATTTATTCTTGAGATCAGGCAAAGCGGCCTGTCAGCTCATCAACTGATATTAAAATGAGGGATTGGAAAAATCAAGTTGAGCAGGAAATGAAAGCTTTAAATGACCGAATTTTCCCAAAATAAAAATGTATATAAATAATTCGTTAATCCATCGTCATAGCATCATAACGGCACGTTTCCCTTCCCGACTACCAGGAAACCATTCATAAAAAAATTGTCTTAAGTTTCGTTTAAACAAGTTTTTCAACCAAGTTTCAATGGCTTCAACAAAATTTGCACAAGGATACCAAAATATTTATTAGGGGTATTAACAAATGTTTAACACCTATTCTCAAAAGTGAAAAATGTGTTTATGCTTATATAAATTATCTATGCCAGTACAGCTGCTATAAGCTAAGGTAGAAGCATATATTTGAAAAATATTTTAATGTGTTTTATTAGGCGTTGAACCATTAAGGTGAGCGATGATAGTTTACTGATTAAATAGAATAAGAAGGTGATGCTTTAAAGAATGAAAACCAAAAGGAAAACTTGGTGTTTAAATAATGGCCTGAAGCATCTAAGTAGTTTAATTGAAAGTACTTTTATTGAAAATCCTTCTATGGGTTTAATTATTAACTATGGTACACAAATGTTTTCTTTACAATAAAATATATTCCTTTGGTTTGCGTGAGCGTTTTAGCAGTTGCCCGCCTGTTTGTTTATATATTTTATGTACAAAATACATTGTGAGAATGCTTAAAAAATTATAAATGGGCAGTGCGCTATGTTATAAGAAAAGTTATTTTGTCTTTGATGAATTGTGTTCTTTTGCTATTCATAATATTATCAATCTAAAAATATCGTTTATAAAGAATTTTTGTTACTGCAACTCAAATTACAATTATCTACTTTAAATCTGCTGGTGAATTCACAAAAAGCTGCGAATATTTTATATAAAGGAACATTAACAGCGATTTTATATTATGTATTCATACATTTTTATTCCAAATCTGTGCAACATAAATCTCGAGTTGAATACGTAGGTTCGGAAAGCTGACCACCACACCTTATCCGACTTTTATAAACTCCCAGTTAATTAATGCTGCTTTATATTAGCGTAAAAATCCAATAACATAAATAAATCGCAAACTTGGATGATCAAACGGAAAATATACAACATTATATTTATTTTAACCGAACGGCGTTTCATGTCAGCGCCGTTTTACTGTTGGTACGCAAAAAAAAAATTGCTCTAAAATTATCCTTTCAGACTAAACCACATATACGTTGTTTACTCGGTTTTAACAAAATTTGAAAAACATTATTGTGCACTGTGTTTCTCGAGGAAATTTGGCGGAACTAGACGTAAATTATTCAGAGTTTAACAAAACTGTTTAGCAGAGCGATGGAGTAATAAGGTAAACTTTCCAGGAAAAGTCCCGCTGATATTTATATTTAGAAATATGAAGAAATAACAAGGAATTTTTATTTAATTTTATTATATTGCATGATGCAGGCACAACTCGAGTTCATTTTTTCGGTTTCGTGGATATTTTTGCTTTAAGCTTTAATGTTATTTTAACATGAAAAATCACATTAACTTTCAACTTCGTTTCCAACATCCTAAATTATTCCACAAAGGTCACGGAAAAGAATAGAGATTGGCTTTGTCTTGTTAGGCAAAGAGTGTACAGTCTTTGTCTGGACTTTCAGTTATTCTTTTCGTTTAATGGATTGTATAGTTGGCTCTTATATTGTGTTTTTCTTATGTTCTTAGGCTTCTTAGGCTAGCAATGGATGGATTTATCAATTTTCGTTGCAATGTTTGTTGGTGCTGACATTTTTATTTTTGTCTGATACGATTAGTTCTTGCTTCCTAAATTTAAGTATTTTTGTCGATTGTTATGGGCAAGTATTCCATGTCCTTTGTCGGATCAGTTGTGTGAACATCTGCATTATTTTTGAAAATCCTCGGTTATTTTATAATATAAATTTAATTTTATGTAAGGTGAGTGTTTTGAATTTTTTTTGCCAATATGTTTGTCCTTCGTCGTTTTCTTTATATGTCTTTTTTTAGCCATTTATCCCATTTATGTTGGTCTATTTACGTATTTACATTTTCAGTATGCTATTGCTAAACATTGTTGATTTTATTGTGCGAATGAGTAATTTTGTGCATGTTTCATTCAGTCATGGATTTGTTGTTTTACTTAGCCCGAATCTGTTTCGAATGCTGTTTTCCAAACTCTAAATTTTCCAATATTCTTTTTCTATGATTGGTTTTGTTTCTGTTAAGGATTAATTCTTCAATAATCATTGAATATTGATGTGCATATTTAGAGTCCGTATGTTTTATTAGTTTCCTCTTCTTCAAAACTTAATATTAAAACTGAATTTATTCAGTTGCAGTTGTGCAAAAGTTTAAGCTTTTTCTTTCTAAATTGACTCCGCTAGAAATTTAAAATTTTATATTCAGTAGGAGCCAGTATTTCTGCTCAGTATCATTAAATTAGAGCACTTCCCATATTTTACATCAATCAAGTAGAAAAGCTGTTAATTTAATATCCAATACGAAAATAGTTCGTACACCTACATCCATATCCTGTAGGTATATAAACTTCATATTTCTTTTCTCACGTTTCAAAAAATGCTTGCTATTAGCTATAACGGTGCGCTTCCGAATTTCTACTTTCGGTTGCAGGAACGGCTTCTTGAGCTTGAGTACATTTTTGATAATCTTTTTGTAAAATCTTCGTAAAAGTATTAATTCATGTTTTGATTCAATAAATCTCTTTTTAAGTAGGGTATTCTTGACTGTAAAATTTATTTTTTACTTTTTTTCTTTCTTTATCATTTTTCAATCTTCAAATTTGTTCTGCAATTGATGTCTAAGTTCTTCGAAGGCTATTCCAATCACAACTCAATGAAGAAAGGCATAATTTCTTACTATCAGTGTGCCAGAATCGACACAATCAGGAGCTGGAGGAAAAATTTAGATAAAGATCTAACAATTTATTTGTCATAACATTACAATGTTCCTCACCTTTTCTACAATTAAAATACAGAAAAATTCAGATGCATGCAAAAATTGTCAACAACTAGTCTACCTAAATCAGTAAAACATTCATAAAAAGTTAAGGCAGAACTCTGAAACTACTGCTTCTCAAATTTAGTTTGTCCAGTCCTGAGCTTCCAATTAAGTCGGTTTTCCTCACAAAACTTAATTACGAGCTTTCAATTTTCCCAGTAGAAACAACAACTTCCGAGTTTCCAAGACCCACTTGTCCTAAAAATAGCCCAAGCAACCGGATCAAGCTAAAGTTTACTTTTAAATTCATAAAAAGCTTTAACTCTTTATGCTCTCCATCTACACGTACTGGCTAGCAATAGTTTCTAAATATAAGATTGATTGGAAATTATTTTTACACTTCCGTTGTTCATTAGGTTGCAACTTTTAAATAACTGCCTATTCTTGTTTTGTTGTTGCCTTTTGCTTGTTACAAGTCTATTATATATTTTTATTAGTTATACATTTAAAATATATGTTTTGATTTATTTGCGCCCAATCGTTACCGATCCGGTTCTGCTGGTCATTTACATGCATGTTTATGAAGACATATCTCTAGGGCACTCTTCCTCATTGCTGAAATTTGTCCCAGGATAAGACGCAACTAATTAAATTTAGACGGGCAGGAAGTGCCAGAGACTCTAAATTATTTTAGTCAATAGTCTGAATAAATACTGAAAAGCGGGGACTCGGTGATTTTTACTTTCTTTAGCAGTTTTTGCATTTCTAGGATTAAAATTTTTGTAAATTCAGTGCATTAACCTTCCTATCCTTCTGGTTTAAAGATGCCCAAAATTGTATGCTTTTATCATAACTGTAATCTCGTCGTTGAATATTTTTGACTGGAATAAAGAGTGTAAGAGGATTGAAATTCGAGTTTTAATTCCAGTAATTCTACATAATTAAAAAATGGGAAAAGAAGTTTTGTTGCTTGGCAAATATTGTTTAAATACAGCGTTTTTAACATTTGCACATTTGCGCATTAAAATAATCATGGAGTACAAAATGTTGTGAATACTTGAAGGTTTTCAATACCCAAAGCATCACTAGAGTCTATAGCGAAACCAATAAATAACTCGAGCTAAATCGAACATCGGAAATAGATGAAGCAGTAAGAATCCAGAATGTCCATTAGACAACATTATTAGAACCGAGTCACGAAGTTTCATTCGATTAACGAAGATACTAAAACTGAAGAAAGTTTAGAGGATGAAAGATGTTTGCGTTTTCAGTATTTGATCTGAATTTGAAAAATTAAAAGGACGCAGCTGAAGCTAAAACCAACGAACATAGTTAGATATTTTTAACGAATTTTGAAATCACCGAAAATGTTTCTGTATTATTTCCTACATTATGCAGGAGCAGAAAATGAAATTTATGAAATCAGATGCAACATCAAGAGTGAAAGCAGAACTGTAAGAGATACGCAAATAATGTAAATGTTCTCAATTGCAAGGAAAACAGTAAATTGCAAAGATCTGCTTAGTAAATTAGCTAAGGAATAATATCAGTTTGCTTTCTCAGATCGGATCAGAGCTGAGAAGCGGCTGCTTATGAAGAAAATCTGGTCAATGAGACGGATGAAATTTCTGAATTTAAAATTGAACACATCTACATCGGTTTAGAATTTATTAAAAACCTGCTTCATATTCCTGTGCCTTCGAATTTTTATTATATTCTCTAATTACGTTTTAATATTTTGGTTTCTTGTCTCTACTAGCTTTGTATTAGGTTTCCTCAATTTCGTTTTTACGATTGAATTAGTGCTGTAATCCAGCAGTTCCATTTCTCATTTTAAAAATGCTTATCTTCCTGGTAAGTTTCTTGATTTGAATGTTACGAAAATTTTCGAATTTTCAATTACGGTACATTGTTCCACATTGATTAAGGATTTTACGGACGTTTCAGTTATAGGATTATTAATTACAAAATTAAATGTTTCTTAAGGAATAATGAAAGGAAACTTAAGAAAAGTTTAGCAAAGAGTAAACTCAACAAGTAACCAAAACTCTGGTTTTAATGAAGGAAAGTTTGCATGTGCTGGTTTAAGGAATGAGACGAATAAGTAAAACAACAGAAAATTTTGAAATGGAAAAAAATTTAACAGACTGTTGCGGCAAATTATACTTAGAGAAAATGTTAAAAGATCGTCAAGTACCATTGTCGCTCAGTACTTTGCAGACAAACTCAGATTTTCTCCCAGCTTTCTTAAAAATTTCCAAATGTGAAAAAAGTACTGTTAATGAATCTAAATAAAAGTTAAACCTTAATTTGTATTGTGCCTAATGAAGTTACGTTGTCAGATCATCAGGAGGAATAAACATTTTTGAATCTCTTTCGTCTATGAGATATTTTATGTGAGATGTGTTAAGAGAAGATTCTTAATTGATATTCATCGTTAGCGTCCCTGGTTTATGAATACTGGTATCATGTTTAGCGGCTTTGGGACGGTGAACAGAAACTCTTTACTTTCTTGTAAAAGCCTACTTTTCGACTAGTCTATACAAG
>NW_026018888.1:0-65940 GCF_020466585.1 Dendroctonus ponderosae
ATGAAAAAGGCAAAAGTAGTACAAAACACAAGGGAGATTTTATTCAAAATCAAAACAGAAAATTATCTCAAATAAATTTTTCATCATCAAAGATAGCTCTTTGGCTTTATTGGTGGGTATATTTTAGATACTCAAGAAAAAAAGCACCTTTCCAAGTTAGAGTAATCCTCGTTCTCTTTCTTGAAGTGACGTGTCTTGTTCGAAAGTCGAACTACTCGTCTAATTTAAAACGTTTGCAGCAATCTGGCTAAACGTTTTTTTTTATTAAGCCATTTTAATCTCTAAAGAGAGATAATTTTGCAAGTGAAGAAATCGTGTCGACATTTCCCTTCTGGATTTGGTTTTGCCTTCTGGATTGTTTTGTAGAAGTTCCAGGAGGGAAAAATCAAAGTATTACTATATTTCGACAGGGAATACATTCGAAAATGCAAACAGGGGCATTCCGCTATATTTTCTGCACAACTGATTTTATTTGGTTTCTTGAAGTACGGGTGAACTTTTAGGTTCAAATTGGTAATGGTTTTACAGCTTTCAATCGTTTGGTTTTCCTCATTATTTGTTTCTGGGTTCTAAGTGCTTGTTTCATATTTTAAAACATTATTGAGAAACCGCAAGATAGCTCAATTTATTAAGGCTGGATGCTTGAGATTTTGACCTTAAAACTTTGCGAACTTTGAGTGAATTTGAGGCTCAAAAAACTTGATTCGCGGAGCTTTTCCAAAATGTTTGATGTTTAGTTCGTAGTGAGTTAAAGTCCAAGTGTTCAATGTGTGCAGAAGAAACTTATGTTGAAGTTCCAATCCACATCTTTAAGTAAAATATATGCATTTCAAAAAAGTATGCATGTTAGAAGGCAAAGTTTGAACAAAAGACCTGCGACGGAAATTTTTTTTTGGGAAATATAGAACGCCATAATTTTTTATTAAAAATTTTGTAAAGTTTCTTTTACTTCAAATGCTATTTAGGATTTATTTCTGTTACTCCTTATACATAGAGAATTGCTAACAGTATTTTAATCTGATTTTATAAAAGTGGGTTATTTCGAAACATTCTAAATATTATTAATTTATATCTGACATTAAATCGGTATCCTTAACTATGTTTGAATTTTTGAATAATATGTATTTTTTAATTAAAACTAGCAATTATAAAATAATTGCTTTTAGGTATAACGTTTTTACTAAATTTCTTTAGAAACTCGTAGCCGGTATATAATTTCTTATAGATTAGGTCAAAGTTTGGTTTGGCCAGCAATTGAAACAACTGTGAATTACACCATTACTTACTTTTTTATCTATTCGATGTTGAAACTTAAAAACAGAATAATTCTGCAAAAGACTGAACGACTCTCGGCAGTCAAAATTGAAAATTATCTTCTCTCGGCCCGCCTCAATGTAATTAAGGGTTTAATCTCTTTTTGTGGGAGTCTAAAAAGTAAAGCAAAATGCTTTCATTTTGAAGCTAGGCGGGTGCGAACTTCCACTCTATTCTAATGCTTATTATCTGATGCAAATGATAGGAAGAAAAACAATGTTCACTTTTGCCGAACTTGCTAGAAATTTCCTTGTCTCCGTTCATAAATGGACTTGATATATTTTGAAACAATTACAACATTACTTTATTATTAACAATATGTGTCCTCGGCGTGCTACACTTAAATTTACAGCATGCCTTGGGTGCAATTCCTGTAAGGCTGAGCAATCGAGTTAGCCAATCTCACAAATTACGCTTTTGTCGTGTTCTTCAATCTATTGAAAGAGAATTTTGAACATATAAATAAATAAGAATTGCGAAAAGACGGAGTAATTAATTTTGAGAAATGGGAAAAAAATACTGAACCGATGTCATCAAATACTCTGAGTAAAAACCTTCATAGAGCCGCACCATCCAACACGGTATCCAGATAGCTTGATCCAGATTAATGTAAGTATTTTCTAGCGGCAATTTATCTTAGAATTAAGATTAAGACGTCCCGAATCGCAGCCATCTTAATTTGTCACTCGTCTGCGGTGCCAGCGGCCATCTTTCTTCCTGTTTTTTTTTCTGCTGTTTTAGACGTTTCAACTACAGTCTTCTTCTGCAAAACAAACGGGAGTTTTTGCCTTCAATTAAAGGGGCCAGCTAGATTGATTTCGGCCAGGTTCCAACCAACAAAAGATACAATCAGTTATATAATTCACTTTGATCGTTTATCAAATATTTGTTTGTTGAAAGGAAGAGAAACAAGTATTTAGTTTCATTTGTGTTATTCGGTTGTTCAGTGTTTGGATATCAGTTTTTCGTGATTTGGATGGTTTTTACGTAGAATATTCCTTAAATTGTCTGCCTTTGTCTTCAATATTTTCGGTACAAAAATTCCAATCAAATTACCACATGGAGTGTTTTCCAAAGTAAATTAATGTCGCATATGGGAAGCAGATAAATTCAGTAAAGTTTTACGTAAGGCTCAGTTTTACGGCTTCTGAACATTAGCCAACGTCTTCAGAAACATATACTTAGTATATTATACTATATTAATATTTTTGCTTCAGATACTAATAATAAACAAATAGTCCTTCCTTCAACGCCACCTTCAACCATCCGACGATGACTAAAAATATTTTTTCATTATCTTTCTTACAATTCGTATACTTACATGAAAGGCACAAAAATTATTTTGCATTATGGGAAGAAGCATTCAAATGTAATGTAAGTCAATGAAAAATTAATGAATTAGTTTGTTAAATAGAAATTTTGCTGGTCTCACATGTAGGTCCAAACGCTTACATATTGAAAATTAACAGTTTTGCTAAAGAGTAAAATTTTGTATGGCATAAATTAAGCATAAATATTTAACAAAAGCATCCATACATATAGGCTGCCCAGGCTGATCTAAAAACAGTGCAGATTTTTGGATTTAATTGATTAACTAGCAATATGGCAAATCTCGGCTGGGTTTAATCCAAAAACTACCTATAGCTTTAGGTAATCAGATCATTATCAAACAAATTGTTGCAATTTCAAGAATTATTTAGTTTTGATTGCGGTTTCTCAATTTACGCTGTGGAAAATAATTAATAATTGTGTAATTACATACATTCGAAACAAAAAGGTTTTTTCGCCCGCTTTTAATCAAATTAAGTATTTTCTTTTTACGCCAGTAGCGCAAGTCTTTAAAACGAACGAGAAATTTAAATTGACTACAAATTTGATTAGTTCTATGTATAATTTGGAACCACGCTGTTTCTTAGTCCGTTCTTTTCGGCGAGTTGGAAAAATGTTGATTCAGGAATACAAAATGTTCTCTGTGATAAAGGAATAACTGTTGGGCAAAGTGATCCTTCTGGTTATCTAGTGACGCGTAATAACATAAAGCAATACAAACTACATTTTATTGTTATATGAATGCCACTCAAGATAATAAATATCAGCCCTCAATAAACAAATACACAACAAAAACACAACCCTTAAGAGTGAAGAAACCAGTTTTTTTCTTCTTTAGTTTAAGGGAAAGTTTGTTTAGCTAATTCGGATTTATTTTAAGCCCGATGAAATAGTTTAAATCAATTAGACTTACTGTGAATTTAGAAGCAAATCGGAAACATCGGTTTGCCGGATTTTAATTACCATTTTGTTTCCAGCAGTTTAAAACATGCCTATTTCCTTTTATTATCTTTGAAAATCTACATTATAACCTACTTCTTTATTTCTTAACATCAAACACAAACAAATTAATGGCAAAATAATTGTACTAGCCCCAACTTCTCAGGTTTATTCCGGAGATAATATTCCTGTTCGACTTCAAGCCTATTTTGCTACTTAAATTTACTTTACTTACTAAGTACTGCTTAAGTAAACATTGTTAACTAAAAAACAAATATTCCGGTCGTTCTATTGCGAGACGTTTAGTTGGCCGGCGTCGTATTCTTTTCTTCTTCCCAGCTCCTGCTGTCCCGCACGGAAAATTTAAATTGTAAATGGATTCCTCAGGGATTTATTGATTTTTCTCTTTTCTTCGCCTGCTCGACGATTCCTCCCTAACCAGGGGCTCTTAACGCAACACTGAAATATTAAACAATCCTTTATCAAAAGGGTCATAATATTTAAGAATAGATTTCATATTCGGTTCGTTTGTTTAAACAGGTTCCACGTATCGAAAGTGCATTGGATAAATTGTGAGCAACTTTGTGGGCAGTTCAAGCAATACTCTTTTAGCACCATCGGGGATTTTTTAAAATGTGGCCATTAAATCAATAATGAAAGATCCACAAATAACACAAAATTATATTTTTGTTTGCAGTAGTTTTTAAGAAAGTTTATTGGTTTCTCATCTTTCTTCTACAGTGTTTTGCGTGTACTGGCTAAGGACTAAAATTGCTCACTAAAACCTCATTGCGTTTCCCCCTTGGTGATTTTATTGTTCCGCTGCTGGCCGTGCTCAGAATGTTTATGGCTATTTTTTTTTATTTAGGAGGTATTTTTAATAAACATTTAACGAAGCTCCTTGAAACCTTAACAGTTTCCGATTTTTTCAAACCCTGGATTTATTCGGCAGAATTTTGGATAATTGAATTTTGAATTGAATAATTCAGAAAAAATATTGTCTCGAATTAAATTCAATGAGTTTTTGTTGAATACACCACTGTTTTTGCGCAATACGTCCCGGTCGCATTTCATCCCTAGTTCCGTATATACTTAAGAAACTTTTCGACTTTATTAAAGCATTTTAAAATTTTAACGAGCTGAGTGAAGTTGGTTATTAACATAAAATGGAAGCCATATTTTAAGAGTGAATAAGAAATATCGCGTAGCCCGGCGAGGCGAGGAAAAGTTGCCAAAGCAAGAAAGTTAAATAACTAAATAAGTTCGCAGAGCGAGAAGACAGAGGGCCCCCGATTCATTTTAATTTCAAATTACCTCGTATTTAGGACATGGCGTAAAGTGTTACAAAATAATTGCCCGTTCCTTAAGAGGCATAATTGTAATTTTTAAGTACACAGGAGGCCCGGAAGTACGCAAAGACAAAAGTCATTTTCGTCTTTCGATCTTCGCGTCTAATTGTGAATACCCAAACACCCATTTGTACTTCTAACAATGAGCTGCGTTTGATAAATATGCAAAACAATTGCCCCATAAACTAGCCATGTGAAATAAATAATATAATATCTACCTTATTAAATATTTTAATCTTTCTTCGGCGCTTGCGTCTATAGCACAAGTTGTTTTTCAAAGCCCCTTTCCTTTGTTAATTGCACTGGCTCCATTATTCATCGGGCCTTCCATTAATTTTCGTTTTGTACTTCTCTCTCGATTCTTCTTCCAGGGGTTGAGCGAAAAACTTTCCTTCGTTTTCGATGTAAAGACTTATTAATGACGAAATTAAGCGACCCCACGTGAAATTTTCTTAATTTAATGCCAAACATTATCGAGAAAATTATTTGAAATATGAATTAATTCCTGCATATTTCATATCTCTCACTAAGAATATGTTTCAATAATCTAATAATCAATTCATATCTACAAACAATTTTCTACAATTGCATATTCATGTTTCATGTGATGTACGATATTTTTTAATTGTAGAACTAACAAACTAAGGACTTTAAAGTGTGTTTTTGTTTGGTTAAATATTTGTTGATTAATTATAATTGGTTTTCAGAAGTAGCTCTAGTTTGACATTGATTTGATGGGTGAAAATTTAAAATGTTCAAACTGTTATTTTTTGTTAATCAAACAAAAGAAGTTTAATTTAGTGCCATTAAAACCGTAACCTTAAAATCTGGACGGTGGCTCTTTAACTGCCCTCACTACCATTGTTTTTGTTTAAAAATATCTGTTTGAAAGCTTCGCATTTTAATTCTTAATTTTTCGTTATGCCAATGAATTTCCATCCATTAATTTTCATTTTTACTGTTACTCAACAATCTTCACTCTCAATTTCATGCATCGTCTTTATCGATTTCCCGCATATAATGACTATTAGCTATAGAGTTGAAATTTATTCAGAAAGAAACAAATTCAAATAGAAACTTTAAAACCCCCAAAGAAATCTGAATTTGCCAGCGTCTCCTTTTCCATCTTGATAAGGGCGAGATTTGTAAGAATTCCAACAAATTTCCTGAAACCCTTAAGGAACGAATGCAAAGAAATTTATTCAGAAATAAGAAACTTTAACCCGTCAAATTAACAAAGTGGAAAATTGAGTTTTCTGCCGAGTTTTCGCCCTCAGTCTTTGCTTGCGCGAATGTTTCCTATAGTCTTGCGTTGACTGTTTAAATAATATTGCATTATGGACGCTTGAAAATATTTTCCATCAAAGACAAAGAAAAGCCGCAGATAAATTTCCGAATTGAACATTTGCCTCCAAGTCAATTTGGTTAAATATTCAAAATTACGCATTTCTCCAACAAAGCCTACAGTGAACTGAGTAGTAGTTTTACTAATTTGAGTTTAATGAAAATATTGAATCGAAAATAAAATATTTACTTGCTTATAAAAATACTTGTGGGTGCGCAGGTAAATTGTTGCATCTAACTCGTTTGCTAGTTCGGATCGGCAAAGAAACTCAAATTCGGTTAATGAAACATTCTCAACTGAAAACGTAAAATCAGCGGCAAAAACTAAATTTCGTTTTAATAACCCCCGTCAATAAGGGCTGATGCCATTAAAAACCGAGATTCTCCCCTCGTCCTAGCAATTCCTTGCACATTCATTAAATTTCTGTAGCGTAATGGCTTAAGCCGAGCCAACAACTTTTTATGCTTCTCTCGTCTAGTTTCAGATTTTATATTTCTCCCACCAGTTTCATTAAAGTTTTTAATTGAAAGCAGCCGAGTTTCGGTTTTTGTGGCTCTTTTTGTGTTGCTTTTAGTAGGTATTTGTCGCTGTAATAATCTACTGCATGTTTTTGATCACTCCATCTGCTTTAAACACTCTTCCCATGAATAACAGAATAACTTTCAAATCGATTGTCTGACTGAGTAGAGAAATTGACTTAATTGATGAATTCATTATCTGAGTCATGTAAGATGTTTTTCAAACTAGACGAAAGTGAAAACAGGCAACTTTACGTAGCCTGTCTACGCACAAGCAACGATTTACCAATTTTTCCAGAAGACGAAATTACATAAAAGAAACTTTTTTAGAAAAATAAATCGTCTCACACACGCCTTGTAAATTATGGACCAAATTTGGCTTGCCTTGACATAGATTGAACATCTTTTAAGAACCAAAGGTTTGATTTGGAGTATGTGTATCTTAAGATTGTGCTAAAATTTGATATTTGCAGGTATTCAGTAAGGCAGGGTTTCCGGCTACTTAAAAATACATCCATTTTGATTTATATTTGATTTGATCTTCAAACATCCTGTATATTTTCAAAACGTGCACTAAATTTCAAGTTTCAATCTATTGTCAGCTTTACAGAATAACGAGATTTCAGTTCCGAAATTTGAACAACCTGTAAATATGTTAGCAAAAATTATGCAACGCGTTAGCAGGCATTATTAATGAACCTTTCGTTGAAAAATCGCAAAAAATTATGTTTAACAGTTTAGAAAGTTGGAAGGCTATATTGGAACATCCCACATTTAATAGTTGAGCTTGGGTTTCTATATCAGCTAATATTAAGGGGTATAAGACTGCTCTTATCAATTCTTCAGTTTCAGCTGGAATTTTTTTTATATGTAGATATGTTATCATCACAATTGACCGAGTACGTTTGTTGTAAATACCTGCAGGTTTTGAAGTAAACGTTTTCAGAATATGGCTAAGTATAGGAATATATTTTCTCTTAGCTCATAGTACTAAAATATCCTGCAAATAGTGTATTGATTTACCGTCAAAATTTACTTTTCAAGCAATTATTTCTAACAGTGTAGGAAAAGATTATTTGTCAAACTTAAGTAAAGGATTCGTTTACCGCTGTTATTTCTGACCTTCTCATAATAGTTTTCAATTGATTTGTTATACAATATGATTGGCCTTTCTAGTTTGAATTTTCCAGAAATTAATTCCTTATTTTCTGTTGCTAATCTTGAGCTTCAATCTATTTTCTCACTTTTTGTTTAGTCTACCACCCACTGAAGAAGTTCTTTAATTCACTCTCTGTATGTTGCATTTGTAAGTTTACAGCATTAGTCTTTCCATCTTTTTGGTTCCTGTAATATCTAGTATGTCCAGGTTGATTTTTCTGAATCCCACTTCTTTTTTCTGTTAACCCTTTTCGTCCATGTCACTATTTTAGAAGATAATATATGCGATTTCTCCTTATTATCGCTTAATCTCTCAGTATTTTTTTTATTTTTGACTTATAGTCTCCGTGCCTAATTTTTTCTGTATCGCGTGTGCATTTCTAAGATTCACTTAATTTTATTATTTCTCAACACTTTATTAGGTACTAAAACCTCATTAATGCTCATGTGCGACTTTAAACTTTTTGTTTGCTATATGGCTTAATTTTTATTAAATGTAATTGTTCTATTAACAGTTGATCATTAGTAACTACAGTCACATTAAATGAATTTTGACAAAAAGGGTTTCTATTTTTGGTTATTTTCATTTTGTTCTACCAGAGATGTTTTACGTGTCATGTTTGAGGCAGTTAATTTTTCATAGTGACTGAAAGCAATTTGATAGAATTTGTAGGTTTTGTGGTTTCCTTTCTATCATTAGATGATTTTTTTTCATACCCATAATTTAATTTCTTATATTTAGATGTTCATATTTCATTACATAGTGTTTTCATTTGCTTTTCTTTTTCTACAACATCATCTGGTTTAGCTTCGATTTCTTCATAAAACGAAATAACTTTTCTGGCTTCAGAAGGTCCTATCAAACACCAATATTTTATAAAAGGAGTTAAAATTTAAACTAAGTAAAAGGATCGGTTTTCGATAAATGTACACATAAGTAAAAATTTCGGACAGGTTCAGTAGCTAATTTTCACATACAAAATTGTATGTTTTATTGCGAACTATTTTTACAGCTCTTCACAATGGTCAAAATGCAATATAAAATGTTCTGTTTATACACAGAGCCCATCTAAAATGCTTAAGAATACAAAAATCTGACAAGAAAATCTAAGTATTTTTACTGAGTCGTCTAGAACGTCTAAATGAAGATATATTTGTGTCTAATTCCTCATATTAAAGTGGTTCGATTTTCCAGTAATTCAGGAATTAATTCTCTTTTATTGAACATTGCCTATTTTACGAGCTGCTCCTGGCATTCAAGTAGAAATAACATTTGATTGAATGTGTTTAGAACAAAAATAGTTAGGGTTAAACTACACAAATCGATATCACTTTAATCTGAGAAATTTTGTACAGTTAATCTAAGAAATTTACCTGATTTGATTAAATAATTTAACTGTTTTTAATAAACTATACTTAATAACTGGTTTTAAATAACTATTACCCTTATTTTTTTGTTGGAATGAAAACTAAATGTGTCCTACTTTTCTATAAATTCGCATATTTATAAGGTCATTTGTTAAATAAAAGTATTAGAACAATTTAAAATATCAAACACTTCGTTAAAAGAAACTGAACACTTACTTACAATTATTATTCATAATATTGCACAGTATCAAAACAATTCAATCAAAGTCCGTAAGCTTTTAATTTCAAAATCTTGAGATTTGTTAGGCGATCGTTGGCGGTTTAACTACCGACAATTTTAAATACCCGGCATATACTAAACCAACACATTTTTATGGTAAACACGGTCATGCCATACTTAATCAAAACAGGCAAAAACAGATAAGTATTGTTTGAAAGGAAAGTTTGAGGAAAGTGCGCAGTTTTTTATTATAGCTTCCAAAGAGTTTAATTCATTGTAAATATTTCCAACACGTTTCACTTGATCAAGATTTCTAAAATGAATTAAAACGTTACTGAATAACAAAAATAATGCAAAGCTTATTGTAGGAAGTGTACGTATTACAATGCACATTTTTTAAATGAAATTTTATTGGGAACCTCGGTTCCAGCAATTTAAAGACAGTTGAGCCAAAACCAAATTTTAAAACATTTGTTAATGATGACAAAGATGCAACCTTAAGTAAATTAAATGATATTATGGAATGCTTTGAATTGCCCACAAAGCTATTTGCAACCTTTGCTTCAAATTAGCATGTCCTTCTTTCAAAACCCTTTAAATCTGCTGCATATAACAATTTTTTAAATAGCGTTATGAGCTAGCACTCAATGCGATGAAACAGTTTACGGTTTTCCACCAACCACACGACAGCAGTATTATCAAGTCCACAAATCAGAGATTTTTATCGAAAAACCGTTGAACCAATAGCAGGCCGGTCACCTACACAAAAACCTGAGCAAAAAATAAAAAATCTACCTTTTCCCTATTACGCCCCGAGTTTCCATGGCTCCAATAGCATTCCCAAGTCCGGGAAACGCTGGAAAGAAATCGGCCAATTCCAGAAAGAAATATCAATACTTTTGCGAAAGAATCCGGGACTCGACGGGAAGTGCAAGAGAGACGTTTCGGCGAATCCCACCCATAGAGTGAGACGGCGAATCCGGGCGAAAGAAGGTAAAAAGAGGGGTAGAAAAGGCCGATGTGTTGCTATTCGCCAAGGGATATCAGGCGGACTTCTTTTATTCGTTTTTACCCCCACTGGAGGGAGATTTTTAAAACACTCCCCAACAACTTTGAGTGGGGATGGACTTGCAACTGAGTCTGCAAAAATTCTATCTTAGAGGGAGCAATTAGTTTAAGATACTGCCAGTTAGGGGACATAAATGTCCTATAACCATATGGCAATAAAGAATAAGCTATTGCCCTCAGTGATTATAACTTGTTTGCCGAACACTAAATATAGTTCTTTATGAAGCTCTTCCATAGAACTCAGAGCTGCTGAATGTTGTCATTTCCAAGTTAGCTACTGTTTCTGTTGTTTATATTCGCCTTCACGTCCAGCTGAGATTGTTGTTTGAATATTTTTCTTCAATTCTCATTTCATTCAATCAAGTGCATTTGTGTTATTGAATGCAACGGTTATTGCAAAACTGCAAATGGCATCTTTAAATCTTTCTGATAATCCGATTTGTTCTCAAACATATGACATCTCCTATAGTATCTAATTCAAAACTATCCGTTTTTTTGAATTACTGCTTTACATTCCACTAGGTTCTCTAGATGGCTAGATCTAGTATGTAGTTTATGATGTAGAGGCCCCATGAAACCCATCGACCATTTTTGATTACCTCATATATCCTGCCTGATAAGAGAAGATAACAAAGTCTTCAGGCAGTTGTTAACTTTTACAGCACCGTTCTCGGGGATATAAGAGACGCTTATATCCCCTGCAAACCGTAAAAATATGCTAATAAGGCCTCTGAATTTGAGACATAACGACTTTGAGGGAGGCTTGTTTTATATAACTTTATATATCTTTTTTATAGCCCTCTTAAGGAGGTTTATCACTTATTACAAGGAAAAGTTTCTCGGGATGCTACTCATTTAGATACGTTTTCTTATCGCAAAACACTTCGTAATGCTTTATGCTTATAGGATTCATATGTTGGAGTAAAAGTACTTTTGGTTTTCGGGCAGCAAATGTTGTAGTTGCGTGAAGACAATGGTTAAAATTTACTTGTTATCGTATATTTCTTTAAATCTCTACATTTATATTCTCTGTTTAAGAAGATGTTGAACTTTTGGAAAGCCTGATATACTCTTCATTACATAAATGTAAGTTATTCACGTATTCAGGGATCAACCCTGCTGTATTGTCAAATTTTATGTTACTGTTTTAGTTAAAACAACAGACCTCAGCTTTTATTTCATCTGACAAATTAGTTTTTTTGATACGGAAACTTTCAAACCTAAACATTTTTGAACTTGTAATTTTAACCGGTTTAGGTTTGACGTGTAAAATTCCATTTTTTTGTGGCTACAGTTTTAGAAAAATCCATTTAGTAAATTTGAATATTAAGGCTTTTTTTGGAATTTCTTTATCAATTATAACGATGATTTCCAGCAAATAACAATATAATTAAGAAATCTGTTTATCCTTTTTTTCTTAATTTTATAATTAAATATCGATAAAATAAACATAAAATATGTTAGACTAGACAAGACGAGTCGGGGCATAACATTTGTGCCCATAATTATGAAAGTGGTCGAAGTCAAACAAAAATAAAATGAGTTTTACGATATACGCGATTTTATACAACCCTGAGCATTATTATGAATTAATAGAAAAGTGTAGAAGAATAAATGTATGTTTGATGAAGCGAATGTGGCAGCCGGATTTTATTTCAGCGAAATCACTAGAAGAGTCAACAAAAAGTACAGCAAAAAATACTGCGGGCGAATCTGTCTCTTGGCTGCAAATACAATGGATGAGATTCTTGAAAAATGAACCTTATAAAATGTTCTATAAAAATTATTTAGATAATTCAAAATTTCACGTTTCGGATCTTTCACCTAAGAAAGGAAGACCAAAAAATTACGGGTATGTTAAGCTACTTCCATTATATACCACCACAAGACCATTAACGGACAGTAACAAATAATTTTGATGAGAAAAAGTACATGATCCCAAAAACGAAACAGATGTATCTAAAAGGAAATGTTCAACATTAATTGACTACGAATCATCTTGCAAACCAGTTTTAATTATTCGGACTTACGTGCATGAAAACTTTATTTTTCTATCTATGATTTTATATCCAGCTTTATTTTCGTTATGCTTCCAATGTCCAAACAAAATATAAAAACTATGACAAATTCTTTCAGTTGATGCAAACCCAGTTAATATATTATGATTTCATTTTTTTAGTTTAACTCAAAGCTGTTACAGAGTATATAGTAATTAAACAATTAAATATATGAAATAATTAAAAATTTCTTTTGAGAATAGAAAGCGCCACTGAATGTTTTTTCGCCGAATATTTTTTTGTAAATGACCAGCTTTTAATTATTGAAAAAAAATTAATAGAGATTAAGATCAGGAGAAAAGTTGGTGTCATTATATTGTGTCGTTCAAAACGCAGCTTAAGCAAGGAAAACCTCACGAAAAAATATTTTTTACATTTACATTTTTTCTGGGAATTTTTAATTTTTAAACTGTTGAGTTTTGAAATGAATCACCACAATCAGTCCAGTGCAAACTACCGAACAAAACACCTCTGAAGATGTAAGCCACTTTGTAAGGAAGAACACATTTTTTACGCCGGTCTAAAAGCCTGGAAGACTAGCCAGTTTGAAACAACCTCATTAGAATTTTACAATTTAGACCAAATTACTAAGTGATTCTTCTTCAGTATGGAAAAGTTGCAATCATTTAAAAAATAAACTACTTTGGCAGTTTTCAACACTATTGAATAACTTTTTGAATAGTAAAAAACTGAATACCATTGACCTCAAACGTTCAAAGGACCAAAAAATGTTTTCATCAAAGCACCAGCCAATTTTCATTCTCCTCAAACATTTTATCAAAGTAATAAAAAACCGCTTCCTCGCAGTGTTCTATTCGTATTCAATTCTGTGTGGTGCGTAGTTAGCTGTCATTAATTTCTTATTTGTCTTTAATTCGCGTTGCGTTTGTCTCGTACCAGCCCCAAAACGATAAGTGATATATCCACATTGGAATATCAAATTATGAACTTACCCAATTTTAGGGGTATGTATACGCGATCTTGCGGCTTTTCGGGCAGGTCAGGACGCGTTTATGAAGAGGGAGACGCAACTAGTAAGAAGTTTAAAGTTTTGCAAACATATGGGAAAAGGGAGTTTTGTATGTTTCATGCGACAAGGGAATGGGGATAATTGATGTTGGATTTGTTGTATTTAATTGTAAATTGAGTTAAATGTTCTTTTCAATTCCTGTATATTTTCTGGTCAATTCCCATATAGTTTTTGCGTGACTCTCTAAATCAAGTTTTCATTACTACAGTTAAGTAGCTATTTGTATGGCATTGTATGTTTTATAAAAACGTGCTTTGTTGTACGGGAAAAACCCCATAAATATTATTGCTGTTGGTGTTTTCCGTTAATTAAAGTGGTTGATGTTCATACAGCGCTGGATATGTTTACATGCGAGAAACATAGAAATTGGCAATTTTTACAGAACAGCATTCGCTCCAATTAAAAGCATTTTTCAAATGAGCGTGTTTTATTTAAGGTTGCGCTGTAAATATAGGTTAATTAAAACAGTATGAGTGAAACGGCTGTAATAGGTAAAATAGAATTTCCATTATTTTTTGAAACACACTTTATTACAAATATTCAACGCTTGAAAAAAAATTTTAATTAAAATAAAAGTACAGCTGTTTAGGTCTGCTTAGCTTCAATTTTCATTAGCTGAGCCAATCCAATTTAAGGTGAAATTTATTAAAAGACTTCGGAGGCTAGCATCATTTGCATAGAATCGATTTAGTTAAAACGGAAACCGATCATGAAGGCTTCTCGACTGCAGACTCAAAACCTTAAAAACTTAATTATAATGTAGGAATTGGCAATTTCTACAAAGAAATTCATGTTAATTTAATTTTTAACAAATAAAAGCAGGATTTTCCACAGCAGCTTTATGACAACAATTTCGACAATATTTAGAAAATTTCTGCGCGAAACTTCGTGTATGAATTATTGCAGTAAAATTTATAAACGTAGAGAAACGGCAAATGTAACTTTCGATTTTCAATTTGAAATTTAAGACAAAAAAGAACGAATTACATTTAGAAAAAGCATCTCAAGGTCTACAAAGCAAAAATTGAGCAAGACGTTAAACTAAGAGTTATCAATTCCAGAAAATAAATTGTTCTAGATAAGTTTGCACGCAAAATAGCTTTAAATATGGACTTTTCTCAAAACTATTATCTTCATCAATTACATTGATTCTTCAAGCTGGTTATTTAGCGGCTTGTTATTTCTTATCAAATAAATCATAACGCATTACACTTGCATCTGATACATATCTTTGTACATCTATTCCCTTACATGCTCCAACATTTCCTTCCTATTTTTCCTTAATCTGAGCTCTGCGCCTCTAGACACATTATAGAAAACTTTATAACGTAGTTTTATAACTGTCGTTAGAAATAGAATGTCTTTCCCACTCTTTTATAACTTATTTGCATTTACGTAAAAGTTGGAGAAGTTCAGTTAATCGCTGTCGTCAAACTTAATATCCCTTTCTAAAATAATCCAAAAAGCGATAATTTATGATAAAAATGTTTCGGAAAACAACTCTTGAGCAATTTGTATTTTAGTTCTGAGGACTGCAAATGCGAACAGAACTTTTATCGCATGCCAGGAATCACAATTATTAAAAGGTTTTTCTGTTTCAGAATATTGATAATTAATTTCTTTCTAGTCCAATGATAGTAAAACTATTTTGTCTACAAAAGACTTAGAAATGTCTCGTCAGCTTTGAAAATTTAAATGTAACTATTTTATTCAATAACGTGTTCCAAATACTTCTTCAGCTGTTTCAGGCGTCCATTCGTTCTATACATGACATTTAGTAATCTATTATAGTACAATTTAAATGCTTAGTTTATCTTAGGCTCAGATTCGTTTATCTGTTACTGGTCAAATTTATTTAATATTTACCATGCTTTGTACAAAGTGGCCCACAACATTGAATTCACCTCTGGAAATCCTTCGGCTTGCAGTTGTACCTTCCAAACTTTTCCATTTATGTGAGAGTGGGTTTTATATTTTTAAGAGCGGCAGTAAAAAGGGTTCGTGGATATTAATAATAAATTTTAGGGTGTGGGTATAAGGGCACGGAAAGAGGGAAAAGATGTCTGTTTTTGAGTTGCTTAAAAATCTAATTAGAGGGAACGAGTTTCAGTTGCTGGAAAAGTGTATTATTTACGGGAATATAATTAGGGTTTGTTATTCTTACGTTTTTAGGTAACTACAACCTGCAGATTTTGTTGTTGTGAACATTCAAACCGGGTCGCCGCCATTGTAGTTGATCATGTGATCATCATCATCATATTTATTAATTACTTAGAAATACATCGACCACCCGAAGATATTTCAAATGATATGAAGTTTAAGACAAGAAAATTATTATATAAAGTTATAAAACCTTCCAAAACGAAGGAATATCGGTTCAATTTAGATAAGTAAAGTAATATAAAGTTGAAGCTACCAATTTAAAATTGGCCTGGAGGGACGAACTTACTCAATTGGTGCTATCTCTGATAAAACACAAGTAGAAATTTCTCCGATATTTTGACTTTTCCGACCGTTTGCATGGTTAATTTATGTATTTTATTGGTTCGAAAACGTTCCGAACTTTTGCTCGGTTTGGTACATTATAAATAGCATTAAGAGGACAGTTTCAGATGCGGAATTCTTCTAGTTATTACTGAACTAGATGCTAGAGTTGTTTGAAAGTTTTAGGCTCAGAAAACTGTCCTTACTGGTGTAATATTGCCGAAAATATTGCCCAATGTGGAATCCATGTAAATCGACTCAAGAATTAAATTACCGTATTCCAGGGAAATGAAATCATAAAATTACCTTGTTAATAGCGGAGAACCTTTTGGTAATAACAGCGGAAATATAAATATATAATAATGCATGCGATATAACAGGGCGACTGTGATAGTTCATTTAAAATTGATAAAATTCGGTCTTGGTACGACGCTGTTATTACAACATGATTTATAAAATGTATTCAACTCCGTCGTCATGCACAAGGAAAAGGGGTGGCGGGGTGACAAGAAAGAAAATGTCCGCCAGCCCCCGAGAAAATCCATCACGTCTCGCAATTAAGTCGAATTCAAATTTTATTCATTATAAATTACCATCGGCGTATAAAACGAGAACGCTTCTTTGAGCGCGGATGGAAGAAACGCCAATTTAAACTTTCTACTTTAAGTTTTATTGGCTGTAACGAGATCCAGTGTCGTTCCAAAGCGACCCACTATGAGAACAAATCAACTCAGTGAAACCACATTAATATGCTTTTAGCTAATTTGTCATCTGTGTTGAAATGTATTTTCGACACATTCGAACATAACAAAAATGTTGATTTAAAACTTGGAAAATCTGCAAAAATTTGCTATACGTGCCATGACCAGATCAAGTCGATATATTTCAAAAACTATTTGCTGTACAAATCTGCCGCATTAAGTTTCTATAGCTAAAAGTGACCACTTAAATATTATTAATGCATTTATATTCTCTTAATTTATAGTTGAGGGATTAAACTGCTTTACTTAAAGATTTGAGTTATTAAAATTATATTTATTTCTATTTGTCTGCCGCTACAAAATCAAGAATATTATGAATTGTATGTGTAGATGGTTTAATATGCTATACAAGGTTTCATCGGAAAGGAGCATTATTTTAACCACGTATTCTACGTCCGAAAATAACCCTAATTTGCTTTATTAATGATCAAAAATGCTTCAAAAACTTACAGGTTGTTGAAATTTAATTGAAAAAATGCAAATTTTTTCAAAACGTAAAGTGATATTCTAACGAAAATTTCCAAGGATTATTAGCTAGGAACGACGCATATCTTGTAATAAAATAATTTAGTTAAATTTTGTTCGTGGCGTCCGTACCTGCGCGCTACGAAACTTGATCAGGAAAAAATGGTACGCCACTGTATTTTTAAATTATTAGAAACACTTTTCAAATTCCTTGGTTTAATACATTTTATTACAATTAAAAAATATCTCCCCAATTTTGTCGCTACCACGAACGGTTGGGATTCTAAAGTAAAATTTGTGGTAGGCGGGCCAAATTGATATTTGTTTTGAGACATTTTTGAGACAAAGACACACCAACTTTCGACAAATTCTGCAACGAGGTATTTTCGGCTATCGTTTATATAGGAAACCAGTGTTATTTGTGGACCTTAAATACGTGATTAAAATAATGCCCCTTCCTCATGAAACACCTTGTAAATATTATATTTAAGGCGCCTGAGCTGATCAAGAAGGCTTCTTCTACCCTTATGCAACTTAAATTTGATATTATATTGATTGATTTGATTATTCCTATTGTTAATTTGAATGTATGACGAAACTGTAGGAAGCCGCATTATGTTGATTCTTTTATTTTGTTTAATTTTAACAACATATTTTTACATACTCGCCAATTTGAAATGGATCCCTACGTGAAAGTAATATTTTCTACCATTTGTTCATCGTTCATCTCTTGTACTCAGTGTGCCTTAACTAGTTTTATTATAATAAAAACAGATAACGTTGATATTATCATATATGTCTGATATATATTTTATGGTAGATTTACTAAATCTGAACTCAGAGATGATTAGGTGTAATGAAAAAAAATGTTTCCACTACTTTCAAACATTTGCTAATAGAACTGTTTTTTCGATTATAAAAATTACAACTGAGAAGTTGCAATAACGAAGCTATTAACTTAAGACTTATTGATTTTTTATTACATCGAAATGAGAATTACCTCTTTTCAACCAAGCTTCAGTTTTCTTTACAAAATATTTGGTTTTTGGCTGAAATTCTGAATAATTAGGCATCATATAGCAAAGTCCGAGTAAAGAAAGTAGAAGAGAAATGGTTCGTTTTCAAGCGAAATTTGAAATTTTAATTATTCAGGATTTTTATTTCGCACAAAAGAAAATATTTTATATTTTGAAAACCTAAGGCAAAATTACTATTGAAAAATAGGTTTGTAATTCTGATCAATAAAATATTTTTTACTTATATTTCTATAGAGAGCAACAATTATTTTCAGAATATTTACTCTTTACTTTTAGAATACGGACTTTTAAATGTTCCATCAGTTGTTCCATTGTCATTATTTCCTGTGTATATTGGGCGATCTACAATAGAACCAATAATTCCAAGTAATTACTCTTCACACTTCATATGTGGATGTAGATTAAATCTTACACTTTGATGACTTGTTAGTAGGACTGTCTCGATACACTTTCGTCCTACAATTTTTTTATTGATTGAAATTCTGAAACTTTATCATATTGAAATTATTTAAATAGGATACTGCCAAGGTTCTTATCAAACTAAGAAACATGCCTAAATTGTTCGTCTGAGCAGTATTTTAAAATTCAAATTTAAAAAATAGTATTTACTACCCACAAATATAAGAAGCAGAATTATAAATGATATTTTAAGTTAGTTCTTGCTGCATTTGGTTTACTTTCATTAAATTTTCTGACCCTTGTTCATTAAATTTACAGTGATACTCTCCCCTATACTCCAGTAATATTTTTTTGTATTTGCTAAAATTACTTGAATTTAATTTGCTAATATTACTTTACTTAGTTTATTTCCAAAACTGCTTCTCAATTTCACATCTGAGATGCAAGAATACTTAGGTAAAGCATAAGTCAGAAAATAAAGTTCTAAAACTGTTTTTTCTGTTTGACTTTCGACGGAATCTCAATCATATTGTTGGACGTTTTATTATTATTACTATTTATTTTGCTAATTTCCAAATCATGACATAGTTGCCTAGTAGTTCTTCAAAATTTTGTTTTGCTGATGTTGAAGCAATGAGGTAGACGTGGAAATAACCCGTTCAATTTGTGATATTAATTAGTAAGACGTACACTTCAGGCTTCGCTGAAACCAGGAAAATAAAATAAAGTTTTCTTCTTCGGCAAAATTTTCGCCCCGGTCGAAGCCATGCCGCGAGGGAAATTTCTAATTTTAACAAATATTCATTCATTTCAATTAAATTTTAATCAGCCCCACTGCGAGTTTCCAATTAAACTCTTAAAATAATAATTAAGTTTTTACTTTCTAGCAATTTCCGTTGGAATGGAAACGCCCAGGACGGTAATTGAAAAGCTACCGAAAATTCTGGTTTATCACTTGGAAGAAAAATGTAGTCCCTTATTCAGTGGCAGTAAAAAAAGGTTGGGCATAAACGTTTGGTATGCTATTTTTAAGTTCATGTTAAGTTGACATACATTCGTATCATGTTGATATGTTATTGCTCTGCAGCAACTTCATAATTTAATAACATATTTTTAGCAGTAAACATCACGAGAAGAGTTTTGTCGACTTTCTGTAAATAACTGATCAGCCAGTTAATATTGGTAAATCAGAAAAGTTACTTCATATTTTTTGCACATTTCAGAATTTACGCCAGTTGGAATTATTCGCGCTCCGGTAGCATGGGAAGCCAAAAAATACGTTTATTTCATGTCACTGGTGTTTAGTAATTTTTTTTAGGGTTTTCATAGTTGTTAGTTTATTTTAAGTCAATTTTCCATGCACAGTTTCAATCCAGATTTAGAGAGCTTCTGGCGAGGTTGTTATTAGAGGTGGGCAAAACTCTAAATACAAAAGTTGTTGGGATACTTTTTAGTCACAAAAAAACTTTAGTTCATGCGTTATAAAAATAATGTAATGCTCTTAGATCAGGATTATTTGGTAGCCAGTTAATGATGGTTCAATCTCTGAAACTGATAATTAAGTAATTTTTTTTCTTAGGAGGAAGTCTTTCTAAAAACCCTTTTAGTTCGTTATTTAGAGATTGCATTGTATTGAGTATAAGCAGGATATGTATATGGATTATACTTGGAAAATGAAAAAAACACTGAACGAACATGTACAGGGCGTTCCGTTAGAAATTCTTAAATGTTCTCATTTTATAAACTTTGCTGCTTTGCTTATGAATTTTTCTGATGGATTAAACTTGACGTCATAATTTGAGTAGTCATATTTTTTCGTTAATAGTAAGTTTAATAATAAACCGGCAATATTATGTTCAAACAGATGGCCCAACGATGCATTTTGCAGCTGAAAAATCCTTAAGCGAATTTTCAACTTTGTAATTATAATTAACGAAAAACTGAATTCCAGAATCCTAGCGTTAATTTCGTTTCGTTTGTGAAGTAATAAAGTATAAAAACATAAAGATACTTTTTAAGTTTCCGAACTTTAAGTGTAGAAATATTAGGTAAGGCTTTATCCAAACTTACTACCTGATTCACACAATCAAAAGAAAAAAATTCACCCTATCACACATTATAATAAATTGCTAATACTAACAAACCCAGAGATTAATAACTGCTGTTGAAGGGCGCACCCTTCTTTGACTTACGTCTGTGCTTACGCGGGTATCGGGTTCCTTTTTCTACAACACAACTCGTTCCGCACCCTTTAGAAAGTGATAAATTTCATCAATTTCATTAAATTAAATGAATAAAAACCCTTTCTTAGCGGTTGATATCAACGAAACGACGTGGGGATCCCTAATTGAAAATCGATGCGCTCCAAATGTCGCGGTACTTTGGGTTTGATTCTTTGCTGTGTTTCTTACACCATTCTAAGAAGTTTGGTTTTACATACCTGGGGAATGTTTCTTGTTCCAGTAAGTAAATTTATGAAAAGCGTGTATAACAGTTAGTATCGTTGCTTTCGCTCTCTTCATCTGCATATAAAAAGGATAAACAGATAAAAGTTTGTGAATAATGTTTGATTTAACAAATCCTAATAATGCAATTTATTTGTTTTTAAGAATTTTAAATTTTAACGCACTTATTTTATGAATGATAATTAAAATTAAGCCCTTGTTTGAGAATTATTATATTATTTTTTAATAAAAGGAGTCAAACACACACAATAACTCACAATATTCATTGGCAACATTTTAACTTCATAAACCCCAAATTTGAATTTGAATTTATTTATTGCTTTTGCCTTGTTACATAAAGGCTCTTAGTTTGCGCACATCACAAGTGAGTGTCTTAATATGTTTTAAAAACGACAGCTAAACCATAACTTTAATATTTACAACAAATTCACATTGATGGAAAGTGAGACTGGTATGTTCAGCCTTATATTCTTTATCAGTTTTATATTTGAACATATTTTTTTCCGTTTGTTACGATTGATTTGTATGAATTTTTCACGATTCGTGAATTGTTTGAAGTTGTTTATTATTTTCTTTAATCAAACAAAATAATTCCTGCCCCTTCTTAAGCAAACTAGCAATTTCTAGTCAGCTTTGCGTTTAAGCTCCAGTTATACATGACTTCATGCTCATTTGCAAACTGACAAAATCTTATGTAGCAGAATATTTTCGTTTCTTATTTTGTTTCTTCGGAAGATATAAGTCCGATTGAATAATTTCCAATGCTGTTGATTTTATTTATTCAAAAAGTGTTGAAAAACTCCGGAAAATTACGACAAAATTAAATACATGCCAGTTATTTTTAATAAACATTACCATAAATGAATGCATTTTCCAGCATCCAATCGTTATCATACAACCTATAATCAATATAAGAAGTTAATTGGCCCATTCAATAGAAGAAAGTTAAAAGACTGATATTAATGAATACCATCGGTGGTACATCAACGACATCGGAAAAAGTGCACATTTTAATAAAATCTATCTAAATCCCACAATTTACTAGCTTTCAAATTATTGATGTGATTATAATGTAAATTTCTTATATTCACCTACAGATTCAAATAAGAAGTGAAGTAAGAATGGCAGTTTTTCCTTATTATAAAGTCACTTTCCTATTGATACATTTATTTTATTATCAATTTACTTCGTTTATTTGTTGTCATATGTGTTGGTCAAATCATTTTAACCATTACGAAGATTTTTTGTGTTAAATTTATTTCTCTGTTCAATTTACTTTATTGGAATATCTGGATTGTCTTTTGTCGCAATTCGATTTTGTTCATGTGTTAAAATAATTTTGAGTTTTTGCATTGGATGATCTATAACATTGTTTCTCCTCATTTTTATAAATGTTTCATTTGCTCTTTTCAATTTGGGTATTGTCAATTTGCTATTATTCCCTATTTAATACGTTCGAAAAAACATGCATGAAAAATTATGTCAATAAAATTATTATTTATGATGTGAGTAACTGGGATTTTGTAGATGAAATTTTACCATTAAACAGTGAGCAAATGAAGTCAAAAATATTATCATAACAAAATACATCACAGAACAAGAAGTTTAAAAACTCATTCCTAACATTTTTCATTTTTATTTAACTATTCAGATTTGTCGTCAGACAATCTTTATAACAAGAATTGTAAATTATCGCAGTTAATAAGAATCTACGATTCTTAAGACAAAACTGGTTTAACGCAGGAATATAAGCTTTGAAACATAGATTCGTAGAGCTAATAAATTTTGTGCATACCTTGTAGTCAGGAAATTTTAATTATAGATAAATGGTGGTCAATTTTTTTTTTTTACTATGACTTAGAGAAATCCAACTTCACCCATGAAAGGCTGCGATTATTCACCGGTTATTGACTTACCAACTCTTCCAATACTTCTCAGATTATGTTAAAAATATTTTCAAGTTTGGATTTTAGCAAATTTGTTCTCCGTTAACTATCTTCTGTCTAGTTAAGGTCGCAAGTTCATCTTCGTTTTTTGTTCTTGATTTTTAAATTTTCTAATAGCAAATAAGCTTTGCTAAGGCCGTTCAGATACAAAGAGACATTCTTAATTGCAAAATGTTCCCTATTTTAATAAGACTGTTCGCCATTAAAAATATAAGAACAAAATCAATACGGACCCGCGAACAATCCCCCAAAGGAGACCCGGGAGAGGTGAACGGGGGAGAGGGGGGGCGGCGACTCGCTCGCCCCCCGAAGTAAAAACGAGGGTGGAAATAAGAGGGCAAAAAGAAGGCGGCCATGGAAATTAAAGACAAAAGGGAAACGAAATTGCGTCGACGGAAAAAGCGCGGAAAGAAGGGGTGGGTTTTAGTATGGGAGCAAATCTTATATGAACGATTGTAGTAGTAAAAAATTGAAAAGTATTGTCAGTGGAAGCAAAAAGGTGCGAAAACTTAAGAATAGTTTGTTCGACATTAATAAACTTAACGAATAAAAAAAGACGTTATACTAAATCTGATGAAAAGACGTTAGTGAAGTTAATTGCAAAATATTGTACAGATGTTGTGACCGCTAAATTAGCCTCCCGGTTACTCTTTAGATTCACTTATTTACAGCAGCATTACATATTTGAGCTGCTAAAACAGTTTGTTATGTGAATAAGTAATAAATAAGATCGAAGCTTCACATAAATGAACCGAAAAAATGAGAAAATGTGGATTTAAAGCCAATTTACAAAATGACGTTAGTTTCTTTGATTTTCTAAAAAAATGGGTGAAGCCTTTCAGAGAAAGGAAGTAAAGTTTTAAGTAAGTTCATTCAACATATAATTTTGATGCTTTTATGCATTCTTAATTATTCATCTTATGATAATTACGGATTAAAGGGATAATAAAAATAAATTATAAAAGTTACTCCCAAGTATTAATTCAAATTCTGAAAAGGCAGTATCTAGTAAAAAAAATTAAAACCGATGGCTATTTATTTCATATTAGAGAAACACTAAACCTGACGGCAAATCAATGAACTTACCAAATTGATGAAAAATTATAAATTATATTTAATCAAATAGGAATATAAAATAATCCACCATCAAGCCAAAAAAATGAAGAAAATGAATAAAATTGCCAATAATTTTCTTATTTAAATGTATTGCAGGAATTACATAACTGCCGCGTACTAAATCGGGCGATACAATCCCGGGGGTGTAAAAAGGGGCCGAAAAGAGTTCTAAGATGGCCGACGCTCTCTCGCGCTTTCGTTTTGAATTATTTCAAGAATTATATAAAGCTTTTAGATTGCGAAATACCTTACCATTCTCGAATTTTAATTAAATTTATCTAAACGAGCGAGAGGGGACGGCGAAAGAATCAAAGAAGGGAGCTTTCGTTACGTTTCAAAAGACGTTTTTATTAGGCGGTGTTGTTACACTATTTACTGCAAGAATCTAAATAGTACTGAATACTTGCATGTTGGAAAGATTATGTCAGTTTAGTTTAGGATCAACCGAAATTGGGACATTTGTGTTTATATACTGTTGTTTATAGCGATTAATATTTAGGTTTACATTATTTGAGTAGCAGTTTTTTAGCTCACTTTATTCAATTCTATTGGCCAGAACTCTGAAGCGTATTCATGCGTAGCAACTTTACAGGATTTATTTAATTTCGTTTGGTAATTATTTGACAATTAATATTTAAAATAAATACGCATAAAATTTAATATTCAACTTGGGTTCAAGAGCGGCCTCATTTCCCCTTTATGCTGTTTTTGAATAAAAAATATGAAAAGCATTATTTTCATATAGACATTCATGAGCTTAATTGATGATCGATATTTTTAATCAGTGCGGTAGATTAATAAGAATAAAAAAGTCTTTTATTTGTGAAATATTAGAATTTTTTCATTGAATAATCGTTAATTTTTCTTGTCTTCTTCCGTTGTATTTCCATTTGAATTTGTGCGCTTGCTAAAACGACCAATGAGCAAGTCTGAGCAATATTTTTAAGCATCTAATCAATTTTCAAGCAAATGGGTTTAAGTGATTACTCGAAGTTTTGTATGGTTTGATAATTCCGTTTAGGGGACCAGAACAATCCACAGCAATGAAATAGACACGAAAAACTTTTGAAAATGTGAACATAATGTTTTAAATAAAAGCGTGGAATTGGGAAAAAAATCGTGAGAAACATACAATTCAATAACGACACTAATAGACGTTAAGCATCAATAATTTTTGAGTGATTTTTATGAAATTTACATCTAAATATCGTCCTTTTGCTTACGAAATATTTCTATTATTACAAACTGTTGCGGCTAAATTAAGTTATCTAAGTAAAGAATAGAAAAGTAAATAAAAATTGACACTTTTTGATCCATTAAACACAAAAATCCTGCTGATCGATAACTCAGATCTGTAATTTACTGATCAGACTATTACTATCTTTTAGTACTAAACAATTATTTTACGTTATAAGCACCATGGAATACATACAAAATTGTTTTCGTTCACTTCTTATCTGGGATGGTAGATTTTATCACTATATTATTAAGACAGGTTTACATGCTTCTTATATGAGAAATTTTAAGAAAAAGTGGAAAAATGAGATTAGGGAAGGCTAATTTAACATTAAGCGGTAAATAATA
The DNA here is from genome assembly GCF_020466585.1 of Dendroctonus ponderosae. Taxonomy (NCBI): domain Eukaryota; kingdom Metazoa; phylum Arthropoda; class Insecta; order Coleoptera; family Curculionidae; genus Dendroctonus; species Dendroctonus ponderosae. The sequence goes on from NW_026018888.1 coordinate 25,953, forward strand.
AATAAAAAAGAAAAACATCGAAATTTGTAACTTGAACAAGTGTAGTATCCAATATCCAATCCAAAGAAGCTAAAAAAGTACTTATAATCGCCGTAAGACTTGTAAATAAGTTCGCCTGTTATAATTTTAAAATATTTTATGTACAATATATTCTATATTCTGTAATCCTATAGGATTACAGATGAGCCAAAAATTTCACGATCGTAGGTAATCCACAATACATCAAGTAGGAAAAGTAAAATAATTTTTTCATCATTATTATTATATTTCGCTAAAATTGTGTCAGCTAGGTTTACAGTTGGAGGACAAGTTTACCTTTACTTCAAAATTTTAAAAAATGTCAACGCATACTGACTCCTTTTTTAATGATAACTTAAGAACAATGGGAAACAACTTTCGGATAAAATATTGTAATAAAACAGGTTTAGTAAAACATTAAAAATAATAATGGAGTATTGATGTAAAAAAGGTGTTGAAGAATAAAACGCGAATTAGCTAATTAAGCACAGAAAGCCCATGAAGAGTTCAGCCCTTTGAATTCTAGCATGAAGTGTTAGATTGTATATATGATTTGAAAATTCAACTAATTTTGAATTTTTTCTAGATTGAACTTTGAGCTATATTGTTTCCCCAGCTTTCTAAGAGCAAAATCTTCCACATAAATTGAACTAATTGTTTCACTACTTTTTAAATCACTAGTTAAATTGGCCACTTGACACTTCACAAACTGTATAGAACTTTCCACTATGAGCCATCAAAAGGTACTGGCCATAATTGCAGTAAAAATCACAGCCCAAATTGTACACCTGGCAAAAAATTTTAAGTCTCAAATATGTCACACGTTCAAGAAAGGGTCAACACAAATTTTCTACCTTTTTTGTTGGGCTTATATGACTGGTGCATTGCGTTGGAAAAGGACGGGGAGAAGAGTCCGTTAAGGCTGGTAGAACGGCCAGTTACCTATAAAGAGAAGAGTAAATATTTTCAAGTATTGAAATACAGAACAGTAAAACATCAGATGAAGTGAAAAATAATTATTTGTTTTTTATACGTTCTAGATGCGAGTTGCAACTTTACATTGCGATTATTTTCGTATGAAACTGTTCAATCATTGAAGAGTTTTACGAGAAAATGGAAATGCAAGAGGTGCCGAATTAAATCAGCAAATTACATTTATTATATACAAGTAGTCTTTAAAATATCTTACTTATACCTACACTTTGATTCTTGATTCCTTAAATTTTCGACTCTTTGAATAATGACATTATTAATTGATCTGGATCTTACTTCCAATTATTCGTTTGGTGATATAAATTAAATTTAACTATTTTTTAGTATACTGTATGACCATTTATTTCTTCACAAATCCAAGTCATATTAAGGCAAATATATGTTCCATTTACTACTTTTAACTCCTTTTTCAATGCTAAATATCTTTATTCGATTTATCAATTAATTTCACTGTGTTGCTAGTTTGGTGTTTGTTGCAATGTTTCAATATTTGGCCTAGTTATTATGCTGGCTCAGTAAAGAAATTCGTTTTTGTTTACTTTTCTGAACAAATATTATCGTTGACTACCTACAATCACTTTTAGACTAACATAAAAATTGAAGCACTATAATTTAAATCCCAACTCTGATTAATAGTCATGTGTGTTCTAACGGCCTGAATAAATCTGTAGTAAAAATCACACATTACCTGCAGGCATGCATACATTGAGGCAAAAGGGGGCTGAAAAAAACCTCTTGCAACGACTGTTAAGTCCTACCGGTCATTTCAAAACTGGACAAACCGGTCTTTGCTTTTATATCAAGAAATGGTCATTTTTATTTTTTAATTGCGAGAGGGTCGCTCTTTAGTTTTGAGGCGAATGACGTGACCGAACACTACCCTTATGGCTTAACACGTGGGAACGCACGGCCAGTGATGGTCTCATTTAATTTAATAGATAGACGTCTGTTAGGTTTTTAACAGCAAAGGGAACTTTATATATTTTTTGCTTAAATATCTCCGGGAAAACTTTTGGAAAGTTTATTCTGGATCCAAAACGTTGCATTCAAAGGTTCTTTAATTCGTAAAGTTTTTTTCTTAGGCGCCCAAATTTTGAAGCATCCTTTAGGTAATTGGATCAATGCAATTGCGGTAACATTAAAATCTCACATCCCTAAACCAACTCCCACTTATGTATAATACAGCGACTTAATCATATCTTTCTTTTGCGGTCCCCTGCAGAATATCTCCCGCGCATCTTCTTGTCATGCCCGGTTTGAAACAAAAGGCAAAACAAAAGCGGAGGACAGTGTAGAAACAAATGAAGAGGAAGACGAAGAAAAGCTAAATGACTCGAAACACAAAAGAGCATCGCGACAGCGGACGAGTGCGCGCCCGAGCTCTTGATAAATAGAGGAAAACATTTGCATGTGAATCTGCGCTACATGTGTTTTTAAAATCGAGCCAGGCGGCGATGTTTCGTTGCTTTTGTTTTCGGTTTTCTGTTTTGTTTTTCCATTCGTATCCGGGGAAAATGGACACGCAGTCGCCCCATTAATCCGCTCATTTTTCTTTTTTGCGTTCTTTTCATTATTATTATGCGTTGCTGAAAATGTGTCAACATCGTCTTTGTTTCAATTAGCTTCTGATTGGTGCTTGTTTCTCACAACTTTTTAGTTATGGTAGCAGAAAAACAGCAAAATAGGCAATTGAAAATCCATGTATTAGCCTGAAGAAATGGAGAAAGAGTATGGTGGAATAAACCATGCACATTTATGAACCTTGTAGGGAAAACGTTGAATCGAGACTAAACTTAAAATATATCGAAGGAATAAAATCCAAATTTAAATGAAAACACAAGTGTCCCATTTCTCACACACCACATGTGCATCTAAATAAAGCAAAAAAAATATTACCCATAATTATAACCCTTTTATGAGATGAATGGGTCGAGCCTACCTGTTCGCGTGTCAAATTTAAGGGATGCTGCACAAAGGGCTCGTCTGCACTTCAGTTCGTCTAGTATTGAAATAATCCGAGAAGAAAGTTGCCCTTGATGGGAAGGTTGTTTTATGCAACCTGTTTTTAAATGTTTTTTTGCCTCTTCTATTATTTGGGCTGGTGAATAAGGGCACTGAACAGGCTTTTACATTTTTTTGTAGTTTAGTAGTAGTAATTTTAGAAGAAAATGTTCAACGAATAAAACCACATTATATATCGTGTTTCCAAATTTGTTTCTCTTAATTTTAAAACAGTGCCAAGCAATAAATAAAATTGAAACAAAATTACTTTTGAATCAATGGGAATTTAAAACAATAAATAATAAAATGAAGCGGAAGTTTTGTTGAATTATTGTTATTTAAGGTAACGGACAATTAACATACTCGATGCTCACAAATTATCCAGCTAACAAAAAAAATCGATTCTGTGATATAAATAAATATTCCATTTAAGAAAATGTTTATTCTCTACATAAACAACAAACTTTAATATTTTTTATGTGTTAATACCCGATGGGCAGTTTCATTACACAAAGACCAGCGCCTCTAAAAGTATTTTGTTGTATATCTTATATATATCATATATCATATAAATGCTCCATTTAAGTATCATGTTTTTTGTAATAATACATTTTAAGAAGCTAATGCGACATTGGACAAAGAAAATAAAACAAGGAAACAAATAAAACCTGAAAAACAAAACTATTTAGTTTATATCAAGAAACAAAGTCAATGTGTGCTGGAAATACTAGATTTCTCAATGTTTAATAAAAAAAAATAAAGTGCAATATTACGTACTTAATTCACAAATCTACCGTTAGTCGATCATAAAAAAAACTCATTTTTCTTGAAGTGTTGAATAAATTCGTATTAAATTTAAAAACTTGAAACCTATTAAATATTTTTATAAGAGACATACGTACAAATATTCCCTACAGAAACGATAAAACTGTGGATCAAAATATTTCCTTTATGGGACTAGGCTTTGCCTCACAAATTTTAACATCGATAAGAACAGGTTTAGAATCGGAAGCATGTCTGGATCATATTTTGGAAGAACTAAATTGAACATAAATGATCTACAAGATAATTGTTCTGATTTCAGCCAGACAGATATTAGTGATTACTATCCTATTACATATAAATACCAAACTAAAAGTACTAAAAGCAAAAGTTAAAGAACCGAGCAGTGTAAGAACATGAAAAAACTGTAACTACCAAAATGTAAAAATTACTAGTTCCGCATCTAGCGAATGTTTGCAAGACACTAAAGACATTTTCATTACACGAGCTAACCTAATTAAAGTAGTTTCTTGGCTAACTAGCAGTAAAATGAAGAATAAAATCCTAAACTATCTAAATAAAAGGGAAAACACTTCGAAAAAAACATGAAAAAGGAGTGCATTTAAAACCAAACAATTGATTAAACAAAAATGTTTGTCCCTTCATTCAATTTGAAATTTTCTGATGCAATAACAGTTTTCAATTTTCTGTCAATAAATAGTGCGATCGATTACTAATAACACAATAATTTTTGTTCATTATTTTTAAAACCAACAAAAGCTAAGCAAGTGAAATAGTAAATTAATTAAGTTACTAAAAAGTGATCGAAAACCCACTTGGCTCATTAAAAATCGGACTTACTCCCGAATACACATTCAGTAATAAGGAGAAATAACTAAAAATAGGGGGCAGTTGTTAAATTTAAAATTTTCTAACATTTTTGTAAGGTGTCTATAGAAATGGGTTAATTTCCTTCAGACAAATGCACTTTTTGAAAATAATAAATACGCTTTTCTAAACGGTTGTCCTAATTGGGACAACAATGCAAGCTGGAAAAGAAATGTAAGTGGATAAAAAATGCATTATAATTTTTCTCCACTAAGCAAAAGAATTTGACATGAAATTATCACAGTCTGAACGGGGTATAAAAGGTAAACCATCAAAATAAATTTCCTTGCTCTAAGAATTATTGCAAACGTCCTCCAGTCTGTTAATAAGCACTCAAATATTTAAATAAATCTTGGAAAGAAAAGTGAAAGTCAACATAAAAGCTGATTAATTTCAGTGCGTCTAACATTTCCATTCAGCCAACTCAGCTCCAAAACATTTCTTTCTTTTCAGAAAATTAATTTAACGAAATCAGGTCACCCTTTTGTTGCTCTCGGTAACGTACCGAAGGCGGACTTGAAACCGAAAAACAGACAAAAAACAAAACGACGAAATACAAAATTACACCCTTTCTACCCTATAAATTAAAACCAGGGAGAAACGAAAGGAAGGCTGTGTGTCTGCGACAAAAACAAAAGACGTCTTTGTCTCGGCCATTTTGTTTTTGCTCCACTTAACCGATTTAATGAGGCAAAATACACACTTTCTTATTTAAAAGCTTTCTGTCGTGAATGGGAATTTATTCTGCCCTATAATTTAGTTTCTGATTATATGTTTATGTAAAGTGAAATATTTTAATGATAGGTCAATATTAAACAGTCAATATCGATTTTGGTCACTTGTCTAACTTTCATCGGAATGCTTCCGGAATAAATTAGGTTTTTTTTGCTAAAGTAAACCCTTTGGTGCAATTTAGCGACAGGCAGACTGCGGGAATTAAAATTGCCTACAACATACGAGCAAGATACATTTATTCAGTCTATAAACATATAAACATATAAAGTCCACCCACTTAATTAATCAGTAGATCCAGATAAAAATTAAATTATCCGGCCTCCAATTTTTTTCAAATTAGATCAGAAGCATTGATTCTTAATGGTTTATACGGCGAGGCAAATAAATGCAGTGATTATGTGAAACTGCTTGCTTCGGTCCAATTTGTGGACTGTTTCCTCTTCCGTTGAAAAAAGTTGCTTCCACGTTTACTTGATTAGTGACTGAATGTTCTAACAGCAGAAGGATTATTGACTAATTTAGTTCAACGCTTAAAAAGTAACAAATAGATGGAAAAATATAATTAAAAAAGACATTGGAAATACGTATTTTAGGTACCAAAATTATGATCATGACAAGTTAACAACGTATCATTGAATATTACATTCGCACACGGAAAGGTGTAACATGCGGTGAATAAAAAATCATATTTACTTTAAAGGAAAGATAAAAACAAAATTAAAAACAAAAATTAAATAGATACACTGTTAGCAATGACGCAAGAAAAACTTTCCGTTTATGCTACCAAAAGCTTTGAAAATAATAATAAGCAACTAGTTTTACTGGTTTTTATAACACACTGTGTATTTGTTGTTGAGCGAAAGGACGAAAACTGAAATTTCTTCCAAATAGTAGTTCTGAAACCACTTAGGAGCAATCAAATAACTTCTCCACACTCGTCCTGATTGGAACACAGAAAAACGTGATTTAATATTACATTTTCTATACACAATATCCATACATTCAGTTCAGAAAGACCCCTCGAAAAGATTTAAAAATGATATAGTTTTCTTTAAAATCTGAATGCTCAAGGGACAAATAATAGGGGCAGAAAGCCGCCAGCTTTCTATCGCTGACCAAAGGGGTTGAAGCGGTCAAACTGGTTTGGTATGTAAATTTTTCTACCTTTTCCTTTAATCGCTCCTTTGCGCCAAAGGGTCTCCACTGTCCCTTTGAAAAACACATGGGAAAATTTTGTCTTTATAACGGTCGTACTTCGATTCGCTAGCTGGAATATTGCAGTTGTAATTTGGAACTTTCTTATTGAAATTTTCTCTATGCATATATTACGGTAGTAAAAAAACTTGTAACACCTGCAGGGAGAGAATAATAATTCTCCAATTACATATCAATATATTTCTAAAGTATTCAGGCAAGAAATTGTAGCACATATTCACATTATTCAAATGATAAAATTTTGAGAAAATATATCAATAAAAGTTTTCCTTGCATTTTCCTTGCATAAATGCATTGGTACATTTATTAATTTCTATTAAGGCAGTCAGGAACTTATAAATCACAATAACCAAAAATTTAATTTCAAACAAACAATTACAGCTAAATAATGTTTTCCGGTTTCTTTAAAAAAATTATATGACTATATGTAAATACAATTAGATACCACACTTTGTCCGGACTTGTTTAAACCCAACTAATTTAGCAGCGAAACAAAATTCCCAAAATTTCAAACAATAAGAATATAATCAAGATGGGAAATGTAAAATTCATTGTAGTTAACATTCGTTTGCATTGATTTAATTCATAGATTTTGGGCTGTTTTCACTGTTTAAGTAATGAAGCGTTCGCAAGCTAACAAACTAAAGGAGTCGAGATATAAAAACCCATTCGAACGTATAGTTTGAGAAGTTCCGCCTGTTTCTGTTGGTGTTCGTTTTGTTAGCGGTAGTAATGAAAAACTACTGCCAAATGTGGGCCAAAATTTCCCAAGTTAAAAAAACCGATTGAAGTTAAAATTTTGGATGCTTTGGCTGTTAATTTTATTACGTCTGCTTTCGACCTAAAATGTCAACTGTTATTATCTGAAATATCAAACTTTCCGCCATTCTGAAAAGCTAATTTTTCCCGGCTATTTTTGTTGTTGGGGTTTGCTTTTTTTGTTCACGATTAGATGCCGAAACTGTTCTCGAACGTTTGAAAAAATATAATCATCTCTATAAACAATTCAATTTAACTTATATTAAAGCTACAGGTGTTTTACTGGTTTTGTTGTGTTCGTACTGGACGTTGTGTTCGTACTGGAAAAATGAGCTTACTTTAACAATTTCACACTTTAAAATTTTACTATTCGTTCCTAAAAGCGAATTTTGAGTGGTTTTTGTTGGTGCGTTGCGTCTTGTTTGTGTTTTAGTATCGAATAAAGTGCGGTGCAAAATTCTGGTCCTCGTGTTCTGTTGTCTGGGGGTATAGCAGAAGAAATGGCAAAAAGAAGTATTCGCAACATAAACCACTATAATGGCCCATTATATCGGTTTTACGGAAATATTTAGAATTTACATTTGAGCGACTTACTTAAAAATGCATTTTCAAACCAATAAATTTTATATGAAATGTAACACATATCAGTTAGCCGGTCCACATTAATAATTAGGTTACAGTTAGTTGGCGGGACCGTAAGACACCCGAAGTTTCCGGCAAACTTGCCAATTTCATTTAAGGGTTTTGCTTATGAGTTTAGCGGTCTTCCACGTATAGAGTCCTTCAGTTAATGGATAATGGAAGTTTTTGAAACTAGCCGATTTTGTTAGTAGCTGCAACGTCTGAAACAACAAATGCAATCAACATATAAAGTCAAAGTAATAAGAGATTTTCTACGGATATACGACGGTGATTTCTAGAATCTGTAAAATATGAATTAATTAAATGCAGAAGGATCGGAAATAAACTCAAAAAAATAGAGAAATTATTGTATTAATTTATTGTATAAATTAACTCAAATCAAATCAATAAAAAATTTTATCATGCAAAGTGAAAGGAAAGAAGAGAATACGGCGGCGACTCGTATAAAAATTTTAAACATGAATTAATATATTGAAATGCATGAATTGAATATGAAACTTTTTCTTTTTTTAAATGATTTTTTATAGTTAGGTGTAAATGAAAAAATATGAATCTGATGTCTATCTGAAATTCTGCAGTTCTTTCCAAAATTAATTTGATGATCGTTTTTTCAATGTTGGTGGTCGGGATATTTGCCTCGAGACAAAACAATATGTACCATAAGACATCAATAACTAAACCTACCTTTATTCAGCAATAAATAAGTCATGAATTGTTCTGCAATTATATTCAATCAAGGCCCGCACAGACTCAATTTAACATCGAAATGTTTTCGTGCTTTTTAACTTTTAACTTAGTGGAATCGTTGATTGTTTAATCTAAAAGTTTTGAAAGAACATGAAGGTTTTAGTCAGGGATTCTGAGGTATATAAAAAAACATAAATTGCTGGAAAGCTATCGACTGAATGAAATGCTTTTGAGCATATATTTATTAAGATTAAGAAAACGGTATGGTTTCATCAGAAACTTTTGGAAAACTTTTGTACTTTTTCATAATATATAAGCGATGTTGCTTCCTGGACGTTTAAGGAATGTTATGGCTGTTTAGATACATATATAGATATACATTACGGTTCTTTAGATATATTTCAATACACGATAGCTTGAAGGCGAAGCAAGTGAGCTCTTGAGATGGATTCATTAGAAAAAAAATACTTAAAAATTGGTAGGTAAACTTTAAGTCTATTAGGTTAGCAGTGAATAATTTAATATTTTTGAGAAGAGCGATAGAAGAATAGGAAAGGTTTAGTAATTAAAACTATATTGAAACTATGGGGGTTATTTTCTAACGAAAAGTGGCTACTCTTAGTTTTCAAGCTTTCGGTTGCTGAAAAATTGGTGAGACAGAGGCAGCAAAAAAATACACTTATCCATAAAACTTTTCTCTTCCAAATTTTCAAATACAACCAAACGAAGTTATTTTGTGTATTCAATTTTAATCACAATTTGAAATTTTACTGAAGCCAGGATGTGCAGAAGATTCTTCCATATGTTTACCGATTTGTCCACATTTAAAAAAATAAAAGAAAATTTTGCGATTTCATGTACGTTTTTTGGGCTACACTGTCCACTGATCAAAAAGAAACTACTGCTTGTTGAAGAGTTGAAAAAAATCGTATCAAAGTTTAAAAAAATTTCTCGATTAAAAATTTTTGCATTAGGCATAAACATAAACATTCCAAACGAAAATGATAATAATGTGAATCAATATATTTTCGTAATGGGTTAGTATCGGTTTGCCTCACAAATTTTAATTTTTTTTTTACTTAAATTTTGGAAATAATAATACATAGAAGAACATACATCATGAAAATGATAATTATTCTGATATCATCTTACCAGACATAATTAGTTAGTAATAACCCTATTACGAATAAAAACCAAACGAAAAGTAGCAAAAATCAAGAACAAAAGTTAAGAAACAAGACGTTAAAGAACGGTAACTACTAAAATGTACGAATTACTAGGTGAAGACCTTTCAAGTGAAAATTAATTAGCACGTTGCTTAAGAAATTTTTATTAAACGAACTAGCTAGTAAAATAGCAATAAACTTAAGAAACACTCTATAGAGACTCCAATTTTTTAAGATAAAATTTACTAATGCATTTGAAAGTGCCTGAAAGGGCTTTTTCGCCAAACCCAAACTAATATGAAACTTTCTGTGGATATACGGCGATGATATATATAATATGCAAAATTTCGATTAATTTAAGGCAGAAGGATCGAAAATGGACTGTATGCACAATAATAGAGAAATAAATAAAAGCAAAGCGCAATAATTCGTAGTTTAATCGTATAAAGTGAAGAAAAAGTAGATAATACGCCGGCTCGTACCAACATTTAAAACATCAATCGATAGAATGTGAAACTTGAGTTTCCTCTATTTTCTTTTAGAATATGTTTTTCCATTTAATCACTAAATGATACAACACTAATTCAATGAAGGTATTTCCACAGGTCATCCAAATACTCATTTGATGATTTTTTGCTTAAAGATCGGGACTTAATAATGCGAACATATCGATATAATAGTATGTATTTTTCATCGTTGGCCTTAAGGCTATTTGCGTAAAGACAAATCAATGTAAATGAATAAAACCCCCTTTATTCAGCAATAGATAAATCATTCAATCAGTAAAGCGTTCAACAACATAAATTCAAAATCGAATTGTTTTGGTTCTTTATTATTGGTAAAACATGCTCTGAGTTTTTAACTTCACCTTGGAAAATTAATTGTTTAGCATATTTTTTTTTATGTGAACAGATAAAATGAAGATCGCTCGACCCTGTACATGAGAACTATAAATTTCTATAAGCTGGTAACAATGAAGTGATTTTAAGCAAATATTAAGTATACGATTATTTATCGTTTCATCAGATAAACTAATGGCAAATATTAGTGGATTTTCATAGAATAAGCAATTTGCATACTAGATGTCTAAAGAATTTGAATGGTCTTCAGATCAGATCTTTCAAAACACGCACGCTTGAAGGTGAAGCAAAAAAGGACTTCCGACTGATTTATTAGCAAAAAAATTTCAAACAATTAATGGGTAAAATTACACACCCCGTTTAGATCAACTCCCATTTTCCATAACATTTTCAAATTACACCAAACCGAGTCGTTTGAATGTCGTTTTAAATTATTTATGTGTATTCCCGTGTTACATTACTTCTTATAAATGCAGTAGAAAGGTAGCGATGAGGACGAAAACTCCTTAGAATTAGTCCGTTAATTGTTTACGTGGTAAGAAAAACACGGATATGAAAAGGAGTATTTCAAAAAACATCCGACATATTTTCAGTACTTGAAAATCATGGCTGATGTCGACACTTTCAAAATCCTGCTGCTAAACCTTTAGTTTATTGCAAAATACCTATTTTAATCCTATTATTACATGCATTATAAGTTGCTGTTACATAAAAATATAAGTATATAACTCTGAAACTGAAACTTTTAAACACGTCTTTCTGAACACATCTTCCGTTTGCATAAGCTGCAAAGCGAATGAGTGTAACTGCAAAAATTGCACATTTAGGGTGTTAAACTGGTCAGTGATCCGAATAAAGAATAGCGTGCCCTTTACAAAAGGCCTTTCTTCTAGTGGAATTTGTCACCCTGCGGTGTCTAGCCATATGTTTGGACGCGTGATGACCATGCGGCTTTTTAACAGGGTTTTCAGCCCATTTGAATGTTTTTAAAGGATTCTGAAAAGGGCTCGAATAAAGATGTGTTAACGGGATACTGACAAGCACGAAAAAAGGGTCTTGAAACTGAATGGTGTCCAAATGGAGCTTCAGGGTATACGAGATATGTAGATTCGAGATTTCCTTACTGGAATTTGGTGGAGTAAAAATGATTACGTTTTAACTGATCTGCTCCAGATGTTGTGTGAAACACTTCATAGTAAAAGCAAGTTCTATTCCATGTTGCATAATTCGCTTCGTGAAAACATGCCATCTAAAATAAATTGAAATTCAGAAAGGACAGAAAATTACTATTTAGACGTCATCCCATTCTTAACTAAATACCTCCCTTGAGCCCCTTGATAAATTCGCAAGAAAGGCGATACAGTGACATTAAGGCAAAAGGGCTAAAATTTTAAGAAGGGCGGCTTTATATTCCTTCTGCATGGTAATGGCGAGACATTTTATTTCGCCCCTTGCACCCCGCTTCAGCATCTCCTAGGAGGTTTGAGGGGTTAGTCGGTTCTCTGAAGACGACGAAATTTTTCACGAGGGTGGAAATATAGCCCTTCTTAAAATGGCATTTGTTTCGGAAGGTATACGGTATCGATTAAGCGAGGAGGATTGAAAAGTAAATTGATGCCTTGAAGGTGGGAAATTTGGTAATTCCGTTCCAAAATATTCAGAACTGTAACCAATTTTGGGAACAATGGGAGAAACTTAAATAAATTGGTAGTACTGAGCTGTGATAAAGTGGTATGGTTAAATTCATCAGTATCTAATATATATTTTTTAATCCAAAACCCGCATCGCGTTTTTCTCTAAATCTGCGCTGTTTAAATGGAGTTTTCCTGTAATGAAATCCTAATGAGTAAAATGTTCATTAGCAAACTGTTCAAAAGTCAACTGAAAACTGAATATTAAGCATGGAGTCGTTGATGAAATGTTACGTTAAAGCTTTTCGAAATATATTTACATGGACATCATTTATGATGCTCAATTTACGAATAGGTATGTAATCCCTTTTTGGCCAGCTGGACAACCCAAAGCTGGAAACATTGCGGACAATGGCACAGACCGTCCATTCAAACTGGACTGGTCAAACTAGTTTTATATGTTTTCAGTACTCCTAAAATAGGAAAGGGTCAATCAGCTTTTGTACCATAACAATAATATAAGTGCATACAACATGCAACTTTGCAAGAGGGTTTAGGGCTTTACGAATGCAAGACCAAGCTGCAACTTGAATATTTGACCATGACTTTAGAGGCGCTGGAGAATTTAATTGAGATGATTTTTGATCCGATGGTCGACTTACTAGGGAACAAAAATCAAGCAGGATTCGTTGTACAAAATTTTCATGTGGAGGAACAATGTGCGGAAACAAAGTTTTAATTTTCTACCAATTCGTTACTTCCTATTCTACTAATCTAAAAATTTGTGTTTTTGTTAAAGCGTTAATAACGGTGGCAAGTAACCAACAGAAATGTTTATCAAAAGTTCTGACATTAATATTATATCACCAATGTTGCTGAAGAAATATTAATCTCAAAGCTCTTAAAGAATAAATGCTGTTTAAGAATCTTATAAACACGTCGACAACGAAATTTGTTGAAACGTGTGAGTTTTTCGGGCTTTTAAGCCGTCATACATGTACGGAAATATGCAAACTAAAAGAAGTCGTCATGATTTTCTGAAACTCGATATGGATGCGCTCTATACTTTTAAAAATATAAAATTTAATAAATTAACGAATTTTATGCAACTGAAAAGCGCTCTTATACTATGTTTTTACTCAAGCTGCATTTTACTACCTTTTATTTGCTGGATAATAAAGTAAATTAACGCTTCACTACATAGTTTTAGTTATGTTTGTCTTGAACTTATGACTGTATCGTACATAATCTCTTGATCAGAGATGGTTTAGCAAATAAAAATAAGCACTGCTGTTGAAAATATTGCCAACCACGCACTTATAGTTCATTTTTTATTACTATTTGGTTTCAAAAAGCAACGTCGTTACGGCAGAAATCAAAATATTGCAAATATCATTCACGTGTTTCAAATTTATTTGGTTAATTTAGTGAACTTTATTTACTTTTGCTAATTTAATTTTTAACACCTTTAATTAATTTTTTTTTATTTCAGATAACCTAAAAACAACGCTCAATTTCAACTGCAATCAACCAGCGCTAACAATGAATGTCCAAGTTCTGTTTTATCGAAGCTTCTACAAAATGCCGGCGAAAGTTAATAGATTGACAATTTTTCCAAACAAAAAAAGCCGATTGTCTAACATGGAAGTACTGCATTTATGCAGCTTAAGAAAACGAAAGCAGCCTAAAAAGAAACTTATCATGTGGATTTCCTACCGCATTGCAACCGAATTACGGCTGAAACCAAAGGTAAAATTTAGCATAAGTTTTCTATTTTTATTATGACTAAGTTCCATAAAACATTATTTTTGATCTTAGGAGAGGCTATAAATTATACAAATATTATCCAAAATTGATCGTCATTTCTTTGGGGTAAATTAAATGACCATCAATTTATGAGCATCACTATATATTTTAAGTCAAAACTATGAAAAAATCTTATACATTCGGCAGCCTGTCGACACCAAAAATTCAGCCTTAAGCCAGTTGTATGTAGATTTTAGAACATTAAACCTTTTTCACGGTTGTAAAATTGTTTGGTTTGTAACATAAAGGGTTTTTAAACACGATTGTTTTTAAACACGATTGTTTTACGATCGGAAACAAAATCGGTTACATCTTTTCATTGAACGTTTATATCTATTGGTGTTGAGTTCCATTTTAATTTCAATTGCAAATCCCAATTTAAACAGTTTGAAGACAAATATGTAGGTAGAATCTTATTTACCGTTTTGTTGCAAAAATACTATTATATATAGATCAAAACAGCTTTCTTATGTTTCAAGTCAGGAAGAGTTTGACGGTTCAATAATTTAAAAATCTTAGCATAATTTTGCTTTTAATGGCCTGAATCAAACACGAAATTAATTTTTTTCACTTGTCTTAAGTTTCCAATTCAACTTGCCTTTGATGATTTCTCTTATGTCGTTTCGCATTATTGTTATACAGGGTGTCCCGTAAGCACACGATCAAAAGAATACTGCGATAGTCTTTACTTGAAAAGAAGACGATCTGACCTAACTTCTATTAACAAAAAATGCATGGCTCCTCTGCTATTGATGGTCAAAGTTCTTAAAAAAAATATATCGTTTTTGAAATATCGGGAGAATGGTACGATGTATTTTAGTGAAACTCGCTGTGAATTTGTTTTTATTTAAGATTCATATTTTGATCAAACAATCGAATTCATCCGTTTTGGACAAGTGGTGAATTCTTAAGTGTCGTGGTATAAAATCTACCAGAACTTTTTATTTGGTGGATGAAATCAACTCATTTTGGTTGAAGCACTAATCACTTATTCGCAATTTTGTGTTCTTTATGAAATCTTGTAGCATTCATAGTTTTGGCGAAAAAAATATTTCTGTTTTCTTGCCACTTAACAATGTTAGATCTGCAAATGTTAGGCATTAACTGCAAATATCATGATATAAGGCATAAATTAATCGTCAATCAATCTCACAAATTCGTTTCGAATGACCTTTTCTGAATGAATGAAGAAGTGACCGACATGGTCAAAGTATTAGGGTTTTGCGAAGACAACTTGTGCATATTTGCAGTTAATGTCTAACATTGCTAACTGCCAGGAAAACATACATATTTTTGCGCAAACCTTGAATGCTACAAGATTTTACCAAGGCCACAAAATCGTGAATAAACGATTAGTGCATCGACCAAAACAGAGTTGATTCCATCCACCAAATAAAAAGTTCTGGTAGTTTTTGTACTACGACACTTAATAATTCACCACTTGTCCAAAACGGCTGAACTTGATTGTTTCATCAAGATATGAGTCGTACATTAGAAAAAATTTACAGCAAGTTTCACTAAAATACATTGTACCATTCTCCCGATTTTTCAAAAAAGATAATTTTTTTGAAGAACTTTTACCATCAATAGATCAGTGGGAGAGGAGACAGATATTTTTTGATAATAAAAGCTAGATCAGATCGTCTTCGCAAAATATGAAAGCTTACCTCCCCTGGAAAGATTCTAAATCGGTCAAATTTTCTATCTAATAGACTCGCGGGAAAAAAATATTGATTGTTACAAGAAAATTTATTTTACGCTAAAAGCAAAAGTTGTCGCCACGTAATTGTGCTCACAATTTAATTATCAATAATTGCAGAATGAGGCCATAAAACTAAGGGAGTTCATTAAGTGGCTATTTCCTTACGTATAATTTGGTGACAAATTATGGTTATACAACTCGTATAATGCCTGCACGCATTGAAATACAGGTAGGGATTAATATTAATATTTTGCCTTGGAAACTCAGTTAAAAAACAACGTTTTGAATCATTGAAATATTCAAGTGACATCAGAAAAATGATCCTTTTTTCTTTGAGTGTGACCTTTGAGTTTCACCTGTTACGCTTCTGGTTATAAGCATACAGCAGAAGGCATTTACGTGATGCCACTTAAAGAAACGTCATTCATGGGTGCAAATAAGAAACATTGATGCCTAATTTATGATTTGGTTTTTTGCCATTGTTTAATTTTTTCGCTTAATTCTTCTAGTGCTGTCTAGATACACCTTGGTAACTCTTGCAGAAATATTGCGTCAATTTTGATCTTCCAACCGACGCTTATCGAAATGTGTCTTGTCATTGCACTGAACTTTGCTCTCAACCAACCAACACAATCGTCAAATGAACTGTTTACGTTCGATTTGAACTCAACGGAAATAAATACCTCGACACATTAAACGAAATGAGTCATTACCCGTCCACACCACTGACGGTTAAATCTTCACTAAACAAAGATGGCCGCCTTAAAACTAACCTCAATTTATCAATGTCTTCAAGATAAGGCCGCACAATAGAGTGTGTAAAACATCCTTTTGTTTCCAGTTATACGCAAAACAAGGAACACTGGCTGCCGCTAAAACAAACAATGTTCCTACAATGACCAGGACCTTACATCTATTATACAATGTTTTGTTTTCCTATTTTATGTTTCCTTTATCGGGGCTCTTGAGGGCTGGAGGATTTTCTTGCTTTTATTATGCTTACGCGGTTCGCGACTGTCAGATAAAATTGATCAATCTGATGGGGGGATAACCTGTCTTAATTCTCTGCTGAAGAATGGAAACATTATTTATTGTTATAGCGATTTAAGGCAGTTACAGTGGGATCTGATATAGTTTGCAAAAATGTGTTTTTTAAAACTTACTTCCGTGATTTAGAAATGAAAATGTGTTAGCACTGGTGCGAAAATGTTGCACTTGGTAAAGGTGAAAAAAGTGCAGTAAAACGCTTTTGAAGTCTAGCTTCAAATAGCTTTTTCAACAGCAAGCGCTCTTTACAACGTTCTTTTCAAATCATAAAAAGGAGTAGGAAAATTAATTGTAAATGTATAATAATATTGCTTGAGTCAACAGTCTTCAACCTAACGATGAATCTACGTACAATTCACAACGAATCCAATGTTAAATTATATTATTATTAAATTGAAAATTCGGTATCGGAGCCACGATATTTTGTGTTTCCTACATTTTTAGTTGCTCAGGTTGCAGGTACAAAAGCAATTGACCCATTTACATCATAAAACAGGATATTCGTAGTCATTAATTTCCGAGTTTTGGAAGACCCAATTCACGCAGATACAATATAAAAACAAAACTTTATTCTTTATTTTTTTTTTTGTTTAAAAAACAAAACATTAATTTTTGTCCTTTGTTAATCCTAATTATTGCGCTGCTTGGTAGATTGAGCGTTTTCGGTGAGAATGAAGTGCGTGATCTCCTAAAATATGAACAAACTGGCTGAAACTGATCATATTTCAATAATTTTATATTATTTTTTTATTTACGATACACTCGCTACCGACAAGTGAGTCTTAATTAAAAAGTCCACACATCCAAACATGTATTAATAGTCCTATCTTTTACCTATAGGATTGCATATAACATAATGACTAGTTGAATAGTCATCGATCCAAAAACCGATGTTTGTACAAGGTGTTTCCAATTAATTGAAGGTGATCATACCTTTTAAGGTGTAACTGCGTCTTATTTGGAGCATTTTCAGTTTATTTGTCAAAAATATTACCTTCTAAGAATGCAATTTCAAATTGGCTATCGATCGAGTTTTAAAACGCTCATTGATTGTAAACTAAAATATAATTCAATCTAACAAGTAAAATATTTCAAAGTTGGTTGAACTTTTCCAATCTTCCCATAGGAAAGAAAAAACGACGTTTCTATTAATTTTGTATGAGGCAACCATGCATTTTAGCGGGCATCTGTTGGTAGCCATGTCAGCATTACAGCGTATTTGTGGTTAAGTTTTAAAGTGTGCTCTTCAAAAGATAAAATGTATAACTATGTCGAAAATGCATCAAATTAGTTTTCCTCGTCAAGAATTTAGTAATTGGGCAGACTTTCACTGTCTCAGAATATCTCATTTGCTTATTAGTATTCAACAGGAACCAGGATGGTTCGGCGCGTGTACGGTTCCACCCGTAAAAAACGATTTAAAAAGTTTTGAGTTTGACATGAATATAGTTTTATACTCAATTTATAACTCATTAACAGATGAGTTATAACTCATTTAGTAAAGTCGATTAAAGCTTAACAAGACCAGGGACTGGAATTTTAACATTAAAAAAAAGAAGGTTATTATCAACATTTTTATGAGCAATATTTTAACAAACAACTAAGAAAACCAAACAACTTTAAAGAAAAGTCGCCGCATTTTTTAACTCATAATTGCAGTTTTCGTTTCCTTCAATTCTTTCAGAACGTTTTCCTAGCGCAACGAAACTGACTTACAGTGCCTATGCATGTTGTTGGCGTTGTGAGTTGGCGCACCAAGCCATTTGCGCAACACTGCGCCAGCTTCTGAAGATTCACTGAGTTACCCAGGCCTAATTAAAACTTTTTAAATAAGGAAATGTTACAATTTTTTCAGTCTCTTGATTTAAAGTGTTTGGTGTTATGAATTTTCCCTTATCATTTTAACACGTTTGTTGAAAAACCTTGGGTTGAAAGGTTGTATGTAGTTTTCATTAATTTAAGTAATGAGCCGCGTTATCAGTTCTGGCATCCCTTAGTCAATTTGTGATAATAATAATTGGCAGAGAACAAAAGAATATATTCGTCCGTTCACTGTATTATTCAAATCAAACTTTCCCGCATACCCGTCTTATCACAAACAACAGCATTATATAAAAAACAGTATCTCCTTCCCTGAACTCATCCGAAACTCCAACTGAATTCAACCCCTCCTTCAAGTCGCTCTCCTGTACGCCCGCTTCTACGGTCAGAACGACGCTCGACGCCGGGGTATTTTTAAAAGAATCATCCTTTCTTTTCCCTCACCGCTAACTTCGCGACGACGAAAAGAAGAAGAATTCCTGAGCCGATCAATAAAWCAGCCGAACGTCGCAGAATCGCCGCCTGCCATTGGCCAGGAGAGGCCAAGAATAAGTTTTTCGCGGGGTAGTTGTGGGGTGCGGGGGGACAGCCGCCTTGTTTTTCGCCCGTTTCGAGGGCTTTTTCTCTCTTTAGTTTATTATTTTCGTCGATGTTGTAGTGAGTTTCCGTGCCCCCACCGGTCTTTTGCTTGTCAGAAACACCTTGTTTAGCAGCGGGCCCCCGTTACCCCACGCACCACTCCAAACGAGCCTGGAACGTTCTTTTATTAAATTGATTTCACTTAAATGAAGGAGTTTTACTCGGATATGTAAATATCTGTCTTCCGGCAATGACGTTAGTGAATCGGCTGGAATTGAATGCTTTCCAAATTGATGGTCTGATCTTATGACTTTGATGTTCTAATGGAAATCTTCTGGAACATTACTTACATCAAAATCAATGTCGATAGACGTTGATTGTATGTTTTCATTTACGTCTACTTCATTCATTTTTTCTCATCCCCCATTAACCTTTAACTTTTGAACTCATGTTTATTTATGTTTTTGTATGGAAAATTTTCAAGATAGTGATCCGCAAATTCAACATATTGATGACAATAACTTTAAAACAAATGGTTGCAAAGGCACCAAAATTGCAACGAAAATTATCTTTCAACACTTGAATTTTCGCGACGGCTTTAGTTTACTCTACTTCTTAAGTTCCAGATAAAAAATTTACGATTAAAAGTATTTTTACTGCTAGTTCTTGTACTAATTTTACATGAATTAAAATTGGCTTAGTTCGATGTAGCAAATCTTGTTTTGCGTCGTTTAAAACGCTAAAGATTAGGCGAAAAGGGTTAAAAATAAAGTGTCCGTGAATAATTTTGTTTTCAATTTTCAGTTAATAGATCAATTTGTTTTTGCGTTGGGATGTTTGAATTCCAATTATCATTTACTATGATTACTATTTCGTCTCAGTTTGTCAAATTGCATAAGCCAATAAGTTTACCTACTAGTGTTATAATTATTTTTATTTTTGATTTGCCGCAATCTTAACGAACCGTAAACTGAAAGTGAACTTTCGATGCCTTGAAGAAGCGTTTCTTGAAAACAACAATTGACACTCCTTTTTGTGCATTCAACTTTAATAGTCCAACGACCTCGGCCAATTTTTTAAATTTCCATAAATTGGTTGAAATTTTCTAAAATGCATTGCTGTTCTTCCGATTCAATCCTGCTGGATTTCCCTCAAGGATTTGGCAAGAATCAATTAATATGAACAGCAATTACCAAAAATATAAATGACCGAATTGTAAAGTTATTGCATGAAAATAAATAAAGCGAGTTGAACCATAGAAAAAGTTTGCAGCAGATTTAAAGGAAAGCCGCAAAAATCAATTAACGCTTACTGGTTTTCAAATTTTCCATTTTCTCATTCAATTTGTTATTGACTTTTCTTGTTTCATTTACTACTTTAGCATACCTAAATTGCCATACGGCGCAGACAATCAAATATTTACCTCTTCTTTTTTATATAAAAATGTTCTTTTAGTCGATGATAAAATTGATTAAATGAATTTAATTCAATGGAAATAAAMTGCATTGGGAATTTCCATCTGCTGATRAAWAAGATTATTTTACTCTTGAATGAAAAATTAAATTGATAAATCGTAAAACGTAATAATGTTCGAAGAAATGATTCTTAAAAATCTRTAAATTTTCCAAACTTCCAGACATTTGCTTAAAAATTGTTTTCTCTTKTACTGTTGATACTTGATGATTGAGTGGACTGATATTCTTATAAGTTCCCATCACGTTTGCCTAATATGTTACATTTGCCCGAATGCCTGACTTAGCCTCTCATTTCTTTATTTTTCCATTTGCTTCTGGTTTGGGCCTTTCCAACTGCTTTCCTTACAGCATTAGTAGAATAGTTACCAGCAAATATTTTCAGCTTTTTAGTCAACCTAAACGAAGTTTGCAGTAGTCAAAGTAATTTAAAAATGCCTAAAAACAAACTATTAAATTCACAGAATTGAATCATCTAGAGATTTTTAGTTTAGACACCATTATCATAAACTGGAAGAACAATGGCACAGTTTCAAAATCTCACAGATCGCAAACCGATCAACCCTGCCAGATTTTCCGACATTCCACCCCTAAGGACGGCGTTTCGTGGTCAAGAAAAAGTAATTTCCGCCGACAGTATAAATATGAATCCGATTAAAAAGCATCCACAATTTCACTTATCCCCTAAACTTGGACAAGGTTTTTCACTCGCCTCGGTCGTTTTTAATTACGAAATAAGCTATTTATATTGCTGTGTTAGCAAAAAATCTCGGTTTTGCGAACTTCGGTGTTCCCACAATTAGAGGTAATTCTGAATAATGGCTTTCCTTTAGCTAAGTGAATTCGTTATTCTTTAATTTACAAAATATTTAGATAAAAGCGTAATTGCTCACAAAACACAGAATTTTCCCAATTTGTCCGCTTTACAACCTATTATTAATATAAGTAACTACACAAATGATGAAATATTCGGATTAACAGACTATTATACAAAAACAAAATTGCACTGTGATAAGCACCTGAAACCTGATTTTTTTATTATTAAATGTTGCACAGTTATAGAAAAATTGAGTATTTGTTGTACCAAACAATTTCAAATTGGTAATGAATTTGTTTAAAACAGAGCAATATTTTAAGTATGTATTAATATTGAAACGGTCCAAAGTCAATACATCATGCCGAACTTTAGTCTATCAAATTAAAGCCAGTCAAGCGTAAATGCTTATATCACAGTTTTTGTGAAAATTAATGGTCTCCTATCTATCAGGGGCCTAATTTTGGAACTTTTCCCGCATTGGGATAGATAGGCACGTAAAATGTATCTGATAGTAATGAATTAATTCGCCAGAAGCTGTTCCGCTGGCTTCATTAACCAAGGCAGGGCGTTCGCGAAAATACCTTACGAGACATTAAATAAATGGCAGAAAAGCTAAGAAATACACTTTATATATCGGCGGAAGAGCCCTCTATGCGGGTTTCGGAAGATAAAAGACACTTCTTCATCAGTGGCGGACAGGGAGAATTTCAGATTAGTTGTAAGTCTATATAAACTGACTTCCGAATTAAAATGTTTAAATATCGACGTAAATGGATAAACTCGCTAACTATCAAAACTCGCGATAAAAAATTATATTCCGTTTTGATTATTCACGGCAAATTAAAGTTTGCAATGTTTTGTATAATCCAATATGGCCTCATCCAAATTTGCAGTCCAATAGAGCAAAATAACATAATTTTGGTTAAAGCTACTTGTCGTAGCAGACAAAAATTATATCTACTCTCCGAGTAATCACGCGTAACGCAAGACACTGATACGCAGAAAGAAACAAACGGAAAATGAAAAATGAAAAGGTTATGAGCTGCTTCGAATATTTTCAAAAAACCCGCTAATACGCCAAACCACAGCTTTTTTATTTCAATCAAGCACTTATGCACAATAATATCAAATAGTAGAGCAGCTTTGAAAAACTTGTTTAAATTTGCTATATATCTTGAAAGATAATATTGAAAAATAGACAAGATGCCAGTAACTTCATGATAAATAAACAAACGGAAACAATTTGCGTAATAATTGAACATACAGGAAACAAGTAATTTACTTATCGTCGTTTGTTTGCACCAGAAAGAGGTTTCCCTTTAGATCCGCTACTGGATGTAATTGAGAAAACCCAAAAGGCGGGCATAAAGTGATGGATAACAGTCGTTAAGCAATCCAACTAGGTTTTCTTGGGAAATTCTGAAATATTTGTTCTCCTTTCTCCTACCGAAGTTTTCTTATTAATGGGGAGGAATGACATATTTTAAATTAAGCCAGGACAACCGAGATATTTAAACACTAAAGTATAAAAGTTAGTAAAGTTAGTTTTTGTTCATCTAAAACTTGAATATGCCAATGATGTTAAATTGTACGATTATTGTACACCACAGTCACACATTGAGCCTTTTCAAATGAAATTCAAATCGCAGCAGTAAGTTGATTTAATGTATTTTGGAAATGAACAATTTAATTAGTTGCATTATCGATACATTATTTTTATTAAATTTGATTTCTTTGATGTTTCCATAATTCCAAATTAATATCCAAAACCAGTTTTCCTTGAAAGGCAGAATAGCAACTATTTTCTTCCATCTCAAACTTCTATTCCGGCATAAAATTTTATGTAGAAATTGGGTGTGCCAAAAAATGTGGTAATTCCTCGACTGAATGTGTGATTGCACACGAAAGCAATGATGATTCAACATTTTGAAATATATAAAAAAGCAGCTGAATCAGTACTTCTTTTTAGGTAAAAAAGTTAAATAAAAAATAATCCTTAGTTATGCGCTGACTGCGAATTTATGAATTCTATTTGTATTAACTCTTTGGGCTCAACTCTCCGCAACATTTAAAAAGGCGCTTTATTTATATTACAAAAGTTACACTTTTTAATTAGTGCATCAAAACTTTTTTCGAATAACAAGCGCTGTCCATGCAAATGTTTATAAATGCTTTTTCCGGCAAGCGGACTTTTATACCCCAGCTTTTAATTTTTCAAGTGGAAGGATTTAATCAAGCTTTTTTATTTGCAGCATGCAGTTATTGTAATTTTAACGTAGAAAAGTTGGAACGCTCAACGTTAGAAGTTGTTGTGTATTTTACTATTTAGACCATTTTTGTTTGCAGCAGTTTTAAAGTTCTTTGACTGGTTCGGTTTATACTCAGCCTTCTTTTACTTAACCAACTAATTTTTCCGGTTTGCATTTGTGCTTGTGGAATGAATTGAACATTTCATTTACTATTTTAGGGTCATAAAAGTAAGTTAATAAATAATTAATGAAAAAGCTGCAATAATTAATGCATATTAAGCAGCAAGTTTTCTTTTTCAAATGTAATGCGCTGATTTAACGACGCTGAAAATTAGTTGAAGCAACCGAAACAATACACTTTTTTATTGTTTTAAGGCTAACATATGTGATGATTAAACATCACGTATATCCTTCACGCAATATCACAATCAACCCTATCTATTGAGAAATAACCCGACAAAAAAAGAAGTACAAATATATAAAAAACGACATACACCAATATTAAAACATATGTGATGACAAGGCTAATACAGAATAACGAACAAAACAGGCGAAAAAAATTATCCCCCGAACGAAAAGGGACTATATCTGTTGCTGCGGTGTCCGCAAGGGTTATATGCAGTTTAAAAAAATACATGAGGGTCTGTTTTTTCGCCTACCTTCGAAGCAATTACTGTTTAATTTGGGCGTGTACATTGAAAAAAGGCTTTTTCCTCGCTTAACCGCACGGTTTAAACTTCCTTAAAAAGTGTTTGAAGAACGAACATGATCTATCAAACTTCATCAAAATTATAAATAATTTTAGTACAAGCATAATTATAGTTATAAGCACTTGGTTTGAAAATCAGTGCTTATTTAATAATTCTATAATAAAAACTTGGTCGTGGACAGGGGCTTAATAGTCGCTAAAGTCTCGATAAAATTATACAAGATTAAAAATTTTAATAGTAATAAAATCCCAAAAATAGTCAAACGTGCTTAATTTGCTCTGCATCTAGTTTTAGTAAGGGGTGACAGTTTTTATAATTTCACTGGGGGTGAATCGTTTCACCCCTCAGCTGTTTTTTGTTATCCCGACCCCGAGCCAAAAAATCGATATAAGTCAGAGCTCTGTTTGTTGGAGGGTTAAGAGTAGTTTGACAACCCTGCGCTAGAGGGTGTTATACAGTACAGTTTTACTGGTTCGTAAAAGAGGTCGCTAATCAAGGTATTCTCGACCTTTTCTTTTTATATATTAAATTTTGAAGAACAGCAGTTTACAGTTAATTCTTGTAATGGGTGCAAAATCTTCAAAAGAGTTGATAACCGTTTTTCTGTTATTAAAGAGCACAACCTCAATGAGTTTTTCATCACTTTTCCACGATAAATTGTAGTGTCTGCTGTACATCAAAGTAGTTTTGTAAAAACTGTCCAACAAGCTGATTCGCATCTTTTTTAGTAAGATTTAGAAAATAAGGTCAAATCCTGATAGGTGCTTAATGTGGCGCTAAAAATCCCAAATTCTACATTTGGTTAACATATTAGTGCACCTAATATTTATAAAGCCTTTAAGGAGTTGATCTTAGATAACTGCATTGAGCAAAATACTTAGTTATTGAACCAACATGTGAAAAAATACAGCGTTGATACATATTTTTCTTCTTTTTTTTTAGGTTTCTGATCAAAAATAAGCGTTATAAAAATCACACAATCGGTGAATAAAATATTCAGCCATTTAAAACGGTGCGTGCTAAAATCAAGAACCTGATGATTTCCCCTACATTTAAAGAGGAAAGTAAAAAAAAATGTATTTAAGCCGCAAGGCAAAGTTACATTAATCTACGTTTTGCGTGGAAACAAACTCTTCAATTCTGAAGGCAATTGGCACCGCTTAGTTATCAATATTCCATAAATTTTGAAAATGTAAGATGGACTTACATTTGCTATGCTTGAGTTCCACTAGAAGATGCTTGCTAAAATGTTAGAAGCCAACCAATTCCTGAAAATGTTATCAGCAGTTCAAAAGTAAAAGATCAAAAAAACACTGTAGAATTAACTTATCGATATTTAATCTTTTTATACAGCAATTGTTAAGACAGTTATACCTTTTCGGTTTGACCAGCTGGAAAACTGTTTATAACATTTTATTAACAAAATATGTATTGGACTTATAGCAGACTAAAAACTGATCCAGATGATTCCTTCGAGTCAGTAGATCCACCATTAACTTTTGAAGTTTCTTCCTAAGAAAATACATTATGCTCCTTGGTTGATCGAGATCCTTCTTTTCTATTTCTGGTTCCATTCATTTTCCATCAAAAGAAGGTTTTAGGTCAGTTCAAGAAAAACTCGTTAAAACGTTTATACATTTACCATGCCGCGCGCGTGAGTCGAAGTGAAAACTCTTCCGTATTCCGTTACTTACATTTATTTTCACGAAAATATATATAAACAATCTTTATTTCCTACAGAAAAAGGCTATCGACCCAATCGGTCTTTCTGCCCTTTCACGAATATTTTTATATAAAATTATATTAGAAAACCGAGCATTTTTTTTTCAAAATTTATATGATTTTGTATGATTTACAAAATTTTCCAAAACCAACTTTCTTTAATTGAGTCTTTCCAGTCACAACTAATTAATATCAATCATCAATTTTTCCTTTTGCTGCTCACGTTTGTGCCTATAATTCCAAAGCAAGCAAAATTTATAAGTAGAAATATTCAATATTATATTTCTACTGATAGATTTTTTATTTTGAATTGAGTTCAACACACGTTTTAAGTCTTACAATATCCAGGAAACACTCAGTATATTTTAATCGGCTTCTAATAGGTAACCAACGTTCAACTGCCAACCAAACAGTAGCCGAATGTTTTTATAGCCAGCAACTGTCCCTATCTAATTAAAATCCTCGAACCTTTAGCCCTCATGTCCAAACTCAATTAAGTTTGTAAAACGGAAGTACTGTTTTTTGCCACATCTCGCACAATAAGACAATACCTTTCCGGTATAAAAGAGGTCCAAACCCAACTATCCCTTTGTAATTATAACATTTTTTGCATCCGTCGTATATACCAGGACCGATTGATTCTAAGTACAATATTTGCTGATATTCTTGCGCAAATAGTGAGAATTATTTACATAAATATTTTCAGTTACAAATGATGACTATTGCAGCTCCACAGTGCGTTAAAATGTTTTCATATTTTCTATTTGCATTTTAAATATAATAAGAGGTAAATAAAACGATATTGACCAACACAACGTCGTGATAATTAGCTGTACCTAAATACTGTAACAAAAAATAGTGCAATGAAGTAAAGCAATGAGAAATCCTCATTAAACATAAATTCCAAAATAAAGTCAGACAGTATTATTGTCTATACGTTAAACTATTACTACTAAGTTACGTTTGTGTGCACCCCCTGTATGGTACGATTCCAGCATCCATAAGGGTTACGATAAAGGGGACAAAATTAAAAATCGGTACCTGTTTCAATTCAAAGACCCAGAGGGGATGATTTTTTTGCGTCCGAATTGAGAGATTTTTGCGTACAGACAACTGACCCCTTATAGTTTTTGAAATCTTTAGTTCAACGGTCGAATCTTGGGAGTGAACACCCTATAGCGTCGATATTTTTCGCCAGCGTGATGATTTTTTCGGGCAAAATCGGACGATATTTAGCGAAAATCAAATACAAACCAAAATGGACCGCTAGAACAATAGTAATTCGGATATAGGTGTTTCGGTTTCTTTGAAAATGGGCAAATAAATTACGATAACAATGCAACGCATCTCAGGGCATAACAGTGCAAATACCGGGCTATAATTGTTAAGATTTAGTTACTAGATAATAGTTAATTCTCTTACGTTTTTGTTTTAAGTGTATATAATTATTCGGTTTAGTGTTTTCTGCTGTAATTTTACATGCTTAGTGTTGGTGTCATGTTTTTTAGTGTTACATACTTATTTTGCTGCTTATTGTACGGAAAGTACGGACCATGAAATCACGTAAGGTATGCAAACGATCGAGGCGATTTATAAAACTGTAAAGTTCAATTTAATGTCATAAATTTTCCGTTGAAGCTGAGAGTAAATGTGGCACAAAATATAAGTTAAAATTATATTAAAGCAATGAGACAAACTTCTAAAGCAATTAACAATTTATAACCAAAAACTAAGTACAAAAATTAAACAGTGAAATAAAAAAATGTGACTGAATTCAATTGGAATCAAGTGTTCCTAAAAAAGACGTTGTTGTCTACCTGTGGCACAATTTTCTGTTTACTCATTAATCTCCAAATACAAAATTCGTGTTGGTTTAAATATTACTTACTTAATTATTATTACCTTAACGTTAACCCATTATTATTTAACACAAGTCTGAAAGAGATTGCAAATCAACAGCAAGATTAAAATCGATTGATAAATTTATTTATATTTGTGATAACTCTCTCTAAATAAAAATATTGACGGAGACCCTTGAGAGTTTTTCTCTTCTCTCCTTCTTCAAGAAAAATATCCAAAGAAAAATGGTGCAGTGGGTGTATTTATCGATAAATAAAATGGAATGGAAAATTAAAGTAAAAAATTAAAATAAAAAAATTTCTTACCAACCTAATTGTCATACAAATACAAATGCGATCCAATTGAAATACAAATTGACTTGCACTTTATTGACTTAATTTTTAAAAAGTTGCGAAGTTTTACTATACACTCTGTAATCAATAACACATTTTGCTATTGTTTGAAATTGTCAAAAAAAAGTTTAAAAATAAAATCGGTTTTAATACAAAATGCGAAGGAATATGTCACCCTGATGCTAGGCAAGTTTTACAAAAATGCTTTCCCAATAAGACACTAAAACCCATTTTTAATGCTGTCGCTGCTAAAAATGCTCTTAAAAGCAGCAGTTTCATGTCGGAACCAAAGCTGGTACTTGTAGGCGTGCGTAGGCAAATGAATCTCTAGAAATTCTAGAAAGTATGAAATTTAATTTGTAAAATCGGTCAGAATTTTTTATTCAAAGCGAGAAAACAAGTTTAAAAATATCTAATAAACCAAAATTTATTTTATTGCGTTCAGACAGATCATCATGCATGCATGCTTTTACCTCAACTAGCAGTACTTTTTTTACTTATCGGCATGAAATCTCTCAATTGCAAAATATTGAAGTTATGTTGAAAGTTTAAATGTTTAAAAAATATATATTTTTATATAAAAAGTATATTTTTTGGTAAAAGTTTAATGGGATAATCTGCCATTGTTTATTTATGTTGATTATTTAATTTCTTCTATACAAGCATGTACAATAAGTTTGTCAAAATTGCACTTGTTTTCATTAACTTTGCTTAAATGTGGCGTTTGCAAAATTTTCGGGTACACTTCATAACTTTTTCGATTTTACTGTAACAAGTAAAATTCAAGGACTTTGCGAAATCACGTAATTAAGTAATTCGGTAGTCTGATTGGACTATTTTTTAGACATACTTTATGGCTAGTTATTTTCTCACTTGTAATAAACACGTTTATTTGTCCCGAATGTAAAAAAGCGTTATTTAAACCACATAAATCCAGAGAACGATGACAATATTTTAATTGAAATTGTTTCATGTGTAAAAAACAAGTAGGAGTTAATTTTGCTCTCGAATACAAACTATGTCACACACTAATGGGTAGATTTTCCCGATCTTGACATGAGCACAAACATTTCAGCTTTTGATTAATGAAGTGTGCCCGACTTTCAAAAAGCCCCACTAAATTATCCGTTCGTTTTTAATTAATATTTCATCCAATCTTAATAAAATTACAAATTAAATCCAAATTTCTAAATTAATCCAATTTTCCTAAACAAACCCAATTTGAGCTCGCCCTATCTCCTCGACTGGCGACTTATCAAATTTTAAATTTTAATATTTTTCTCAGATTTATACAATTGAAAATTAATTGGAGTCATTTCTTCGGTTCTCGTTCTTATGGCTGTCTCTTTAGGCAGTGCCGTGGAAAGTTGACGAAAGTTGTGGAATATTCCGTGGTTTAGTGCTCACACATTTATTGTGAATGCTATTTATATTTAAAATTCGAAAACAGAAATTACTCAAAGTTATTGCTAATATTCTTAATTAATGAAATTTGTTTTGTATGCGGAATTAACGGTTTGCATGCGGAGTTCTTGACTGTTCGTGTTAGTTTGACCTAGTTTTTGTCTTTGCGTCTAAACATCTCTGAAGATCGTGTATTTTCATTTACACTATTTTAAAAAAAATTAATATATTTTTACTCCAATTGCATTTTCAAGCTATGTGTGTTCGGCCTAACATAGTTATATTATTGCATTTAAGTAACTTTTATCAGCAGATTTATGCAGGTAAATGTGGCTTACGAAAATAAAGTTTCATTAAAGATAACATGATTGAAATTCTAATAACTTTAATATTTTTACAAGTAGCACGCTGCAAGTTCTCTTTGAGTTATGAAATTTAAATTTTAGTTAACACATAAATTTCTGATTTTTTGTATTTTCAATTAAATTTTTCAAGTCAGAAAACGCGCGTTACTATAACTTCAAGTTCAATAGTCTTGATTAGTGAATGAATGATCCTAAAATTGATCATCAAAAATTATAATTATTTTTTTGTCACAATAAAGTTAAGTGAATTTTCTATCAGGATACAATTTTTTCAAACCATATTAATTTCGTGTTTAATTTACATTGTTTTCATAACTGTCTAATAGAAATAAAAACTTAATTAACTTTGATTCATAATATTGACCGACACAGAGATTTTTTGTTCTCGTAGCTCATAAATTAAACACCTGAAAAACTAGCAAATAACAGCTTCCGTAGAACATCTACCGATAATTGCAATTAACTTCTCAGAGAAAAATAGATACTGGATAAGTAATTCTAAAACAAACTTATTTAAATCGATATATGGCCCTTGTCAAGCCCAACTACAACCAGACAAGTAAGAAAGGAAATCATTTTTTCTCCCCTATTGGTTTTAATTTTCACCCTTACTTGCATTTGCCCACCCCCTATCTGCCATTTATTGTGTCCGAAGGGATCGACTGAATGGAAAGAGTTTGTACGCCATTTTTACACCATACTGAGACTCGAAGGGTGCTAATCTTGGCCATTATGGTGTCCAATTTCTTGACTTATAAGAGTCTGCTAAAAGTCCAATTTTAATTTACTTGGGATTAGCCAGAATTTAATTTTTCTATGGTTGTCAGGAAAAATAACAAATGCTTAGATAATTTTTCAGTAATGAGTGAGTTTTTGCAATGTTCGGTGCTTAAGTATCGGCTCAAACACAGAAAGAAGCTCAAACAATTTCTACAATTATTTAACTTTCTTCAAACCCCTTAGTCCGCGCTTACCAAATTTCACTCGTTAATACGTAATTTGGTCATTTATCTTTAGAGTATATTTAGTATACAGTCATATTATAGTTTGATCGAAAGTTTCAAAGATTCATGTTGATTTATTAATTAAATTTTTTATGTGTGAAAAAACACAGTAGTCGAAATCGGATATTGTCAGTCAGAAGATCTTGAACCAGACTTCTTGTGGCAAAGTGCGTTTCACATGTTTGTAATCCATAATTAATGAATTTCCTCGTGTCTACTTTCCAAATAACGGGAAACTGGACTTTTTTTATCGCCGACTGTTTCTGCGATACTTTTTATTAAAACAGTGTTCTGAAAATCCAATTTATATTCTACGTTACCATATCATAATTTTTATGCATTGAAATGAAGTGATGAGAAACGATGACAAAAACAAGTGTTGATAATCCACACCCTGACTGCAAATCCGCTGAGAAAGTTAAAAGATCTTTAGAAACAGACATAACTTTAAATTAGTCGAATATATATCTTCTCAGGGGGCAGATCCCGACAAAAACTGGGTATCTTTAATCAAGTCGCAACTTTTTAAAGGCCAAAGCGAAAAGATTTATCTATCCTTGCCTTATTACTCTTATTCTCTTTCTCTGGTGACGTTCATTTGTTTTCTAGCGGGCTGTTTTTAATCTCGGGGACAAGAAACTTTTTCAAACTTGGGCAATTTATCCTTTGGAAACAAAATCCCCAAAAGAAAATTTGCTAAAGAGGCGCAGGACGGTTGACGAGTTTTCGGCCAATTGTAAATAGCGGAGATTAAATTAAAAACCGTTCATCGTGAGATAATTATATTAGACGAAACTCTGTTATTCGTGACAAACTCATTTATTTGTTGGAGCTTTATTTTTTCATTTATATGTATCGTTTACTAAAATCCTGTCAGACGTTTATAAACTATACTAAATTGCCGATTCTTTGAACTGATGGTTTGCAGACGACAATTACAAAAAAGCCCGTTAAAGTGTCCTGTTATAATGCTAGAAACCGCTTGTATTTGGCAATTACATTCTAATTTGTTGCCATTCGTAATCCCATAAAGAAATTCTGGAAATGTTCACACATAATTACCAACGACCAAAATATGAAACGTTATACGAAACAGAGCAACAGATATTTCAAAACTGTGTAGAAAATTCTCGCAAATGTAACACAGGCTTTAATTACTCACTTTGCTAATTACTCTTTTCAATTATTATGATATCTGGTAACGTCTCGTAGAATTTCAGTAATTTTTGATGATATGATTTAGGATAATGGTGGTGTAAAGCAAAATGCAGTTTAGTTTAAAGGCTTTAAATACGCTTTGATGATGTTTTGCTGTAGAATTAAAGTGCAGTTTAGAGTATTAGTTGAGATCCATTTCATCCTACTCGACTTTAATTTTTTTATGTTTCCATTCAACTATTCTCCTTTATGTTACACAGCAATAAGAAATAGGTACGTGTAATTCATGTGAAAAACATTTTCTTAGTTTGGGTGGTAGGTGGTACTGAGATCTGAAATTATTTTATGTAGAAGTTCGAAAATCAATATTTCAACGTGCAATAGCAACGTTTTAATAGTGAAGCCAAATAAATAATTAGTAAAAAAATTCCCGTTTTGTTAGTCTTGAAAATTATTAAATGAGAAATCAAAGCAGATAGTGAAAATATTAACTGCAACCGGCAAAGGCAAAAACTTACTGCCAACTGCAATAAAGAATAATAATTACAAAGCTTAATAACCATAAAATAATTCAAAATTTAAACCCAGACATTAAATAGAAATTTGTTGTAATTGAAAATCAACGTTTCATGTAATGAACGTGTGGTGGAAATCAACAATATTTTGATTTGTAGGTACTCTTTGTGAGGCAAACCGTAAACTGAATGTTTGTTTTTACCGATTAATTTACGGACAGTGTTTAAAATTCAATGAAAAAATAGTTCTAATTGCAGTTATATTTAGATGACGATTTGAAATAAGCGAAAGTAAATCGGAAGTAGAAAAATCAAAGGGCTTAATAAATGGGCCTAAGTAGAAATTTAATCAATATTTCATTGTTAAATCTTCTGAATTTCAAAACCAGGCATATATTTTTTTACTTTGAAAATACTAATTTGGAACTTTTCACTTCAATCTATTTCAAATCTATCACGCATTTAAAACGATATTCCGTAGTTCGCCTCATGGAGATGCCGCTCACATTTAGCACATCACTCGATTTTGTTTGGCAGCAAATCATGAAACATGCATCTACATGTTTTATTTATTTTACAGCGTCCAGATAATGGATGCGCCCATGCAAAATTTGATGAAAATGCATGCGACTCGATCTTTCTGGCTGGACCTCAGCCTGATAGCTAATCGATGGCTATATTTGAAATAAAGTACAAACTAAAGGTTTCTTTATTACAGTATTTAGGAAATAAGCAACCGAAATATTCCAAATTGAAACTCGTTAAAACAAAATTGTGTGTTGGAACAATTATGACTTATATTTTGAAGTGTGACAATACTGAAATATTAACGAAGCAAAGTATTTCTGACTTTCCCAACACTTTGTTTTGTTGGTAGCAATCGATTGAAATCACTTCCGCCTTTGGACTTTGAACATATCTTTCATTTTCATTACTGTTGAACAGGAACACAGAATTTTTTTCTTGAGCTTAACCAGCTTATTTGATTACTCACTTCTTTCACTTGATTTGAAGCTTTACTTGAAGTTTATGCAAGCATTTGCTTAGTTCGGTTGAAAAAAGTCATAAACGTGAGATTTTCATTGCTGATTGCTGATGTTTTTGTACATCTATAAGCGAAATTCCAATTCGTCCAGTAAGAGAATAGTCAGACAACCCTCTCAAGCCTTATCAATTTAGTTGACTTCTCCTTATTCGTTGGCTGGAAGTTTGTATTAAGGTGAAATTTAGCTAGAGTCTTGTTACTTTCCTAGTAGAAGTAAAAAAAACTAATTTCGATTTTTATTTTGATTATAGCACTCTAGCTGTTCTGCTCTTGATCCATCCTCATTCAATTTATCAATTCGATAGTTTTTGTTGGCATTTTTACAAACATCCAAACGATCAAATTAAAGGGAGCATAGTTTGGAAAGCAGGAAACGTAATAAATAGCGTTCAGATGCAAGCGATAAACGAAATTGGACGAGCACAAATCATTCCAGTAAAAATCAGCCTGCGTGCTGGACGCTTGTGCGTCCCTATTGATTTTAAATTAAAATAATTAAATTAATTTTACTAATTGCAAAACAGAACTGGCCCGAATATAGATTTAATAATTTCGTCCGAGTATAACTAGCATAGAATCATGTTAAATTTCATCTAATATATTATTAGCATGGGGAAACTATTCGCAAATCACGAATAGCTACAACAAAATTGTGAAGATTAATTTTATGATATTACGATCAATATGCCACGTTGTATGCATACAGGCCGTCAAAATAGAATTTGATAAAATAATACTAATTTGTCACAAAATTTAACATGCAATCTCCTCAATAAAGTATAGAATCCAATCCAAAAATTAACAGCGTTGAAAGGCATTTCATTTTTTAGATGAAGTTGTGTGTAAAATATATGAAAATTTATTTATTATGAAATGAATCAAAATGACAATTCTTTACTACTCATTTTTAAATTGACTGTTACTAAATTGGTTTCGTTAAATTAATTTATGCTAAATTGGTCATTTCTTCCTTAGACTTCGAAAGTTTGGAAGCTCATTGAAGTTTACTTCGGCTTTGCACTCAAATAGAATATTCTGGATTGTAATTATTGACTTCTTTCCAAATCATGAGTAAAGGTTTTTTTTCGATAAACTCGAATCAAATAACAAAAAAATTGTTTTTTACATGGGAGAGTGGCATAATTTTAGCAACAGTAGAAAGCTTTTGAAATTGATTTCGAAAAACATACACAAAACCCCATTTTTTCATCGGCAACCGAATTCATCCTGCCTTCTTACTCTAATTGCAAGTTCATCCCCCCGGCCACTCTTTGTAAGAAATTCGGTAGCCCTAAAAAATGAAGGGTCGAACGCGAGGGGTGTCTCATCTTGACAGACAGTTTATCAGAGGCGCGAAAAAATAATTAGATCATTCTTTTTGGCGAAAAATTTCCCACTTAAAATAACGCGGTTTTCCTTTTTCACCCTCGTGTTCGCCCTTCAAGCTTTCCCCTTCGGTTTTGTAATTTCTTTTTCGTGATTTGAATCTGAAAAAGTTCGACCACAGCACCAATCTTACTTACAGTTTAGGCTGGACGGGAAATATCTTATTTTCAATGAGCAAAATTTTCGAGTATGTGTTCATGATGATTTAGTTGTTGCGCTGTTTATTTCATTTCGAAATAAAATGTTTTTACGGAAACACGAAAATTGAAGCAAGGAAAATATTTCTTCTAAAAATAACGTTAAGAATGTCCAGAAAATATTGCTTTAAAAAATAACAGACAATGTTATATTTTGGATTGGGATTAAATTTATATATGAAATCAAATGCGTATTCAACATATGGTAGTAAAGCAAAAAATTGTCTTTCTTTCTGAACAACTATCGGTCTAAGAGATGTACATACGACGAAGAAGTTGTTGGGCATGAATGTGTTATATAGATGAAATAAAATCAACTCGTATTCTTGAAAAATTAAAATGTGCCCTTCCAATTTTTAGCTGAAGCGATTGAAGTCCCATGAGGCAAATTATTTAATAATTTGCCTCATGGATCCAGATTTAAGTCTTCTCGTCCATGCATAAATCGAACGAATTTCTACTAGTTATAGTTGTTAGAAGAATAATTTTTATGGTAGGTTCTGTCTTCACCAAAATGAGAAAATATTGTTGATCTCGAAATGGAACAACTGTAAACGCCAATCGACCTGGCGGATCGTTTATTTGAACTCGTCAGCATTTCATTATTATCAAAGTTATATAATTTGACTAATATAAATTGTATTACTTTTAACTTTAAATATTATGCAAAGCAAAGAAACAAAAAATATACTTGTTTAAGAGTACCCAATACAGTTTAATGATATTCCAGATGTCAAAGTTACATGTTTGCCTTTTAAAATATTGATTTTCTTGGAAATGTTTCTATTTTTCGTTCAAACAATGGTTTTAACTATACTTACTTTTGCACAAGAAAGCGCTTCGTTTTCCATTTTACATTTTTCTAATAATGCCTTTCTTAATTTAATATTTACTGAAAGTCCAAATAATGTCACTCTTGCTCCTAAATCTCCTGCTAATACATGCGAAAATCGTACCAAAATTGCTCTTAAATTTGGTAAGCATTGTGAAGAGCATTCGCGTTAAATAGTCCCAGTTAGCAAAGCATTTAGTCTGTATTAATTAAATTCTTTAATTGTACTACAAACCCTAATGTTTCAAATTATTGCATTAGTTTTACTGAAAAGTCACATTTAAGTACGTTAGCAATTCCCAGTATTGAGGTAACATTTACGAATCAAACATCGTTGCTTTGCTCGTTTAACACAGTGAAACCCCATTTTCACCTTAGCAGGTGTTTAGCTATGAATCAAGCTGCAAAATAGGATAAGTATATAAACTTTAATATGTGAAGAATGAGAACTAAATGCGCATTTGTGGGAATGATAAAATGTAAAGGTTAATATTGATTAAAACAAGTAAAACTTAGTATTTTAAAATATGATTTCTTTCAGTACATACATAAATTGAACTTAAATTGTACAAAGTTGCTCAAATCGTACTTCTGAATATTTCAAAAATTATAAGGAAATACTCTTTCCATGAAAGATATGTTAGCAAGTTACATGTATGCTGATTTTTTAGTTACAGTTATCTAAAGCTTGATACCTTCGCATTAAAAAAAAAAAGTTTGAAAAACATTGACAATAATTGCTAATAATTAATTAGTTTAGAATAACAATATTATTTATTATTTTATTATTAATAAGATACTTTAAATATGACTTGAAAAAGCCTTAAAATTAATATAAAAGCTTCAACGTCTGCATTTTTCTTCTTAAAAAAATATATATTTCTCAAGAATTAGCTCGTCGGTTATTAGGTCGTTGGTTATTAAATACCTACGTTAACAATATATTTTGCTCGTATTAAAAAATGTATATTTGACAAAATTCGGTAATGCAAATGACAAACGAATTCATATTTCAGATCATCAGCTTTCTATTTTAAGTCAGAAGACATAGTTTTATTATAATTAAATTTTCTGTAAATTTTGAAAAGTGTGCGACCTCTCACTATTCCAATGGCAGAAAAGTCTAATGATTTCCGTAGCAATACCATGCTATAAAACGCAATGAATAGCGAAACTTGAAACATACTATTAAGGTGAAACACATCCAAATAATATCGTGTGCTCAAAATAGTCTCACTAAGAAACTTGCAATTAATTTAGGCCAAGTCACGTTTTAGGCAATTTCGCAATTTTGCTGAAACTGCGTTAAAATAATAGTTATCTTGAAATGTTTGAAATGTTGCCTGTTTCTGTAAAACCAACATTTTCCAAATGATCCATTACTTTATAAAAGTGCTATTGAGCGCTCTATCCAGTGGTGGATATTAGGCCGCTGGCTCAATTTGTTTTTGAGATATGATCAAAAAAGTGGATTGAACTGAAAGATTCTCTGTTGCCCCTAAATGTTTGACATCGATTTTTGCTTTTGGGTGAAACCTGCCCCATCTTTCTCAATCGACTCTATCCAGCGGTGGGAAAACTGGATCTGCACCTATATTAAACGATTCTTCAGATTTGACGAACAAAACTGCGTTACGCTTCAGTCGACTTGGCATGTTTGGGTTAGTTTGGGTTAGTAGCAAAAAGCGCGTAAAACTAAATCAGCATTCAGTTATTTGTAATGTTGCTTATGTTAAGCCTTGTAACTTCTTGTATAAAACAAACTCAATTCAACAGTCCTGACGATGCACTAAATCCACACTGTACGACACGGAAATACAAATGCACACCTTT
The DNA here is from genome assembly GCF_020466585.1 of Dendroctonus ponderosae. NCBI lineage: Eukaryota > Metazoa > Arthropoda > Insecta > Coleoptera > Curculionidae > Dendroctonus > Dendroctonus ponderosae. Next base: position 64,166 of record NW_026018888.1, read on the forward strand.
GTAGCACGATCAGAACCAGCAAATAGTAGATGAATATCAATCACATTACCCTATATATGACCGATAAAACTTCAACCCTGTTCCGGTGATTACAGAGAAAGCAGAATATGACCGGGTCACGAGACGAGCCTTAAAAAAAAAAAAGCAAACAATTGAACATCTGCCTATGGCCAATGTCCCTAAATTTGACCTTTTTGTTTGCGACCGCTACAGCTGACCCTTTCAATCTAATAAGCTAAACCCAGGTCAGATTGTCATATTGTTACCTGGTTCCGATCATCCTTTGTTTGAGTTTTTTTCGGTTTTTACAGAAGGCGACGACCGTTACACGCGTGGCTTAGATTTCTAGACGAAAAAAGGGTTGATTACGAATGGGTCAATGTGAAGGGTTATTTTCGCATTTATTCTCCTCAAAGTATAACTTTCTGAGCAAGAAAATTGTCCCAAATTTGCCGTTTTTTCTCCTGTGCTAAGGTTCTAAAAGTGCTTTTCAAACAGCAGTGGAACATAGTAAAGTATTACATTTCTATTGCTGCGGAAATGAAAATATGTTGCAAAGCCAAATTGAGTTTGTTAAAATCTGCTTGGGTGGAAAGGATTGTGCTTTATTGTACAACAATTATAATTTTCCATTTTTGCTTGTTTGCTACACCGTAAACGTGCTTTCGTTGGAAAGCTTATTTTGCTAATTAAAAACGATCCAAAAAATAACAGGGCTGGAAAAACTTAATTGGTGAAGAAAAGCGAAGAAAAACAGACCCTCGTTTTCCACCAGCTTGCCGTAGTTTTTATTGATAAGCGCATTAAGGCGGGTATCTGAAATGAAAATGACTGATTGCTGCTCTTAGAATTTTCAATATACATTTATTTAATAATACTTAGAGCAGTTTAAAAAAATACATTTTCTATTCAACTATTATTTTGTTTAAAATATCCCACAAATCGTTTCTTAAGTAGTATTTTTTATAGATCATTTTGTATAGGAATGTACTTTGAAATTGCTGAAGAGGCGCGTAAAATGTTTAAAAAATATAAATATATAGATGATAATAAGAATAATAAAATCAATAATTTAGTAACACAGGATAAATTGGGGTAACAGCTCCAAATTTAATTCAACAAATGCAAATTATAGTAGTACTTAAAACAATAAATCTGCCTCTTAAATAGTTGCCCTTTTATTTGCAGAAACTAGTTGTTTCAAAATATAAATTTTCTTAATGAAATAAGGAAACAATCAGAAAATCAAGTTCATTTGCAGCATATCTAAACGTGGCATATCTAATAAATAGTCCTGCTTTTTCCATTTTTCGTTGGTAAATTCGAAATAGAATAGCCAACTTTGTTATTTCGGTCAGCTTATCCATTCGACGTTACCCGCCTTAAAGCCCTCTCAACTCTTTCCTTAAAAGAAAGAAAGTTATACCGTTGATTAAATTTTAATTAATGAACGGAATCCACAGTTTTTATCGCTTGTTTTGCTTCCAATCGTTTCTCTTTACTTATTTAAAGATACATCAATCTAATATTTTGGAAAAAATGGCAATTAAACAACAATTTTAATTCAGGCAATTGAAACTTGAATGTCGTTTTTTACTCTAAGTATTTACTCTACAATTACGGCCGTAAATAATTTAGATGGACTTAATCAAGATAAAATATTTTTGTAAAGAACGTGCAAGGTTTAACCTATTAGAAAAACATGATGTTACTCTTTTTTCAAAAGAAAGTTCAGTATTTCGAAGTGATATGAAACAACCCCATCAAAAATAATT
>NW_026018889.1:0-8745 GCF_020466585.1 Dendroctonus ponderosae
AATATTAACTAACACCCGGTATATTGAAGAATTTTGCAAACCAAAAATAATATCCTCAGAATACAAAGAAAAATAGCTGAAAGTAAAATAAATCAATATAAACAGTATTTTATTCGCTTTGTGTCCAAAATGGACAAAATTAATACTCATGTAAGTAAAAATATTTAAGTATCTGAACGAAGAATTCTAGTCTCTTCCCAAATTTGATTGTCCTGACTATTCACCCGTTAGGCGTAATTAATTTTAGAATGTTTTAAAGTATTGCAATTGTGATGTATTTTAATGTGTGATATGATGAGGCTGTTGACAAACTGTGGTTGTTTTTTAAATTAATGAATTTTTTTTAACTATCTGTTATTTTAGAAAAACTGATGACGGTGGAAAAATACACCGAAACGTATTTTAATTGATAAATAGAGACAATAAATGACCCAATGAAACCCAGGAATAAATTTTTATTTGGAATTGAAACAGTCAGCAAAGTATATACAATTATATTATCGACATCGCGGGTAAGGTAAACTTTGAAGCAATGGTGATGAATTTCATTTTATCTTCAGTTTCTTTATAAAAAATTATTTTTTAGACATTAATTAGAAAGTTGAACATTGTGAACCTGCGTTAGTTTCAGTAATGCGTCATACATTGTTCATACACAGTGCAATTTCATTAAATCGTACATAATTCTTATTGGGAATATGTTGGTACAAGCTGAACAGTGTTTGTATGTCCGTTTATATGTATATTTGTCTGAGCTAGTTAAAACCCACGTTTGAAAATTGTTTATTGAAAAATATACATATACTTATTTATGTTAAAACATTTATTAATCTAATTAATTATCCTTAGTTTATAATGTAAGGCCGGCTCGATATATTACTAGAAAAGTAATAGTTTTCTTTCTATTAATTTTATGAAATAGTCCTAACATGCGTGCTAAAATTAAGTGGCAGATTTATTTATATGCTCGTGTTGTGTGCAATTTCTTGATGGAAAAAATCACGCATGCAATTGCTTTAGTAAGTTCTATATTCATTTATAAATTCAACTCTTTAGTACTTGACATATATTTAATTTGCAAGCTTTTTTGCTGAATCAATCAAAACTGAAATAATACGTCCAGCGATACTGAAAAATGCTTTAAAGCCGTTCCTGTTTAATCACACTCTAATACAGATTTTAAAAAAACGGATAAACCGAAAAGTCATTCCCGTACATCATGCATAATTAATAACAATTTCCCTGGTATGCGTTTTATTAATATTTAAAAACAACTTATTTCTGTAAAGCAATTTATCTTTATTATAATTTCGATGCAATATTAATAAACCAAAACGTATTTCTTTTTTGGGAGTTTAGTGTGAAATGGTTCAGATAACTTAGTGTGCATGAAACAAGAAACAAATCTGACGAATAGTTGAGATTTTGCTATTCCTTGGAATATTATTTAAATCTTTTAAACGGTCTGTGGACGAATTCTGACTATTTACTCTACTATTTATTACCTTGAAGTTGACTTGGCTTATTTATTTCGAACGCAGCTTTGTAAATCCCAATAAACAAAATAATTAAGCCAAAAATAACTTATTGTTGCCAGTAAGAGATTAGAAATTAGAGCAATTATTACGCTATGTGTATTTGTAGACAACATTTGCTGTTTGCCAGATGATAATTTTCCTTCAAAGAAGCGCCTAGACTGTTAAATTGCATTTTCCGACTATTCAGGCAAATTGAGACAAGTTGGACAACATCCAGGAAATACTCAGCACAAGAGAATGTAATAACAATTAACAATAAAGTTTTAAAAGCGGTCGAGTGGAATTCTAAACAGGCTGACTGTTTAAGGATTTCAGTTTGTCGCAATAATAATTACTTGGTTGGATAACCAGCTGAATCGATTTTTTTGGTATCCAAACACAATCAAGCAAACTTAAACTAGTTCTATTTTATAAGGATTTCTATAATTTCTGGCGAAGCTCAAGCATAAAATTTGAAGCGAGTTCAGCATTTCATTATTCCTTAGTTTCTAATTCTTGTATTTTTAAATGGGCACTTATTCGAATTTTTTCAACTTACAATAACAAGCTAAATATAAAGAGCCAATTTCCTACATGTTGTTTTATCTCATTTCATGGGAAATGTTCTGGATCAAAGCCAACTTTTGGGTTTTTGTGGCTGATGTTTTTACAACATATAAAAGCAAATATTCTTACTTTTTCTGTTACGTCAAAAATGTCCGTTCCGGTAAAAAGCAAATACGGACCGGAATTTTTATTTGTCAACGAAATGGTCAGGAAGCTTCGGCCCAGCTCTTTTAAAATAAAAACCAGCCTTTCTTTACGTACAAAACCAATCAGCAGACACATTTCTGGCGCGTATTATTTGGACTGTTTTGTGGAATACATTTTAAGGTTTATAACGGGAAACTTAGTATGAAATAATTGGGTACATACATATAAGCTCCATATTATTTATCCAAGTTATATAACATTACACATTAAATCGACTGAATATTTTTAAAAACTGATAATTGTTTAATGTCTTTAAATTTTGTTGATGGTCAATTGAAATTATATTACTTTCAATACAATACTTACAAATAAACATATTATCGGCATTTGTGAAGAGAGCTCTCAGAGAGATTCTATCCGAATCGATCATATGCAATTTTAATTGAAACGAAATTTCTCTGATAGGCTTAACTGCACGTTGAACCACTAAATGCAAGAATGATATGAATGATAATTTATCATTATTTGCCAGTTAACAAGTTACATAAATTGTAGATAAAAAACGAAAATGTGTTGCAGTTTATTTTATAAATTATTGCTAAACTGGTATTAACGGAACCGATGCATTGTATGCGATATTGATGAACAATTTCCAGCGTGATCCAAAATAAACGTATTTGCTGTTTATCGCAGAAACACTTTGTCACTGCTTAACAACACATCTTAGGATAATAGTTTATATGCAATTTTACTACTGAACTTAACAGTCAAAGGTCAATAGAATAAAAAAACTGGAAAGTCTATAACTGAGTATTGCAATGATACCTTTTTTGAAATTACTTACATCACAGTTCATCACAAGTTTTATTGAACTTCTTACTGATAAATTTTACATTTCCTTTGCAAAATGCTGTATTATACCCAACCATGCAATAATCGAATCATCCAATCTTTACCCTCTTCGGGAGTGTTGAAGCATTTTTTCCTTTTAAAACTAAATTTAATTTCATGGAAAAGAACACTATAATAGCATATAAGCAAAAAACTTTCAAAAAGACGTTTCTGCTTTCAAGTTAGAGCGAGCTTTCACAGAAATATTCATTCTTGTTCTTTGTCTTTTATGGTAGTAAATTTGTTACTTAAGTCTTCAAAGTCGAGGCTTCAAAATTATAGCTTGGATACAGCTAACTGAAACAAAAAGCAGAAATGTGTATCTGCGACAGTCAATCTCTTGATGATTTTTTCAAACAAATTATATACGCTCTAGATTTCAGACACGCCGATAGGAAGTTGAAAGTGACTTTCAGGCCTATTTTGTTTTCAAAAAGAAACTCTTCGAATATTTTTCTCAAATGAAGTATGACAGTATCAATATATAGCCCGCGGAACGATTCATGAATAATTTATGACAAATCATATCCAGTATGGAATACATGTTGCTTCTTTGCTTAAATTGGCAAATGTGCGTATAATGTATCTTATAACAGACAGTAGCTCGACTGTACGATGGATGAATCTGAATTTTTTAATAAGGATTGACATATCTTCCTTGCTGCCTCTGCATATTTATTGGAAAGTCAATATGAGTCAAAAACCACTAATTTTTATTACAAGGAACCGATTTTAATAGGGACTATGAATAATTAAATCTCTTAAAAAATGGATACACAAATTAATACTGAATCTTTGTGAATTTCAACTCAAGATTACTTAAGCCAAAACTTTCAACTACTCATGTACAATATGAGGAATTCTTCAATTCATATTGCTCTTTATCATGCGAAAATTGTATTCAGTGATTCAGTATTAATTTGTGTTGTTTTTTCAAACCTAATTAATTCGTGTCGTCTTTCAAATATCTAGTAGTAAATACCTGTTTCTAAAAAACTTTCGTTTCGTGAAATATAATTATGGGCCGAGAAGATGAAGTGTAGAAATTATTGCTAAGGAAATGTTGTTGGTTCGAAAAAAGGTGGTTAATTAGAGCAAAAATATTAAAATACTGTGATTTATTTATATCTATATTTTTAAATTTTAGATGTTTATTTGAAAATTTGCAAATAATATAAATACAATATAACAAAAAGAAAACAACAAAACTGATTATCCCTAGCTTTACAATTCCCATTAAAGCATTACAAATGCAATTCGTCTTACCAAGTCCTCTAAAATTTGTAATTTGTCTCATTAGTTCTAAACGCCCTAGATATTGTAATCTTAGCTTTCAGCGGCGTATACGTTCTCTTATAATTTTTCTTGTATATCTAATGTATTTCGCTTAGGTTTATCACTATTTTAAGAACGTCTTAGCATATTGATTTAAGCCGCTTATGTGAGTTAGTCATAACTTTTTATCAGAAAACAAAATGAGCGTTAAATTATACTCATAAAACTGGTCATATTTCCCCGCCTCGCCATTTTACGACGTTCTAACTCCATTAGTTTCCAAAATGCCCATACTAAACATGAAAACCCTCTTCCCGTATGCTACATATTGGCAACATTACTATTAGTCAAGTAACATTCCTTAAATATGCTGAATCTTTGAACCTTGAATTATCTTGGAAAACTGAGAAAAACTAGTTTGCTCTCAACGTTTTATGAAAAGCCTAATTTCTCAATGTTCCCACACATGGTTCATCAGGCTTTCACTTGTGGAAGCTCTGCCCACAAGGTTTGCCTAACCCGATTAAAATTCTGCGAAACGACCCCAATAATTGACTTCTAACAGGCTTAACCAATTAGAAGCCGAGAACTTGATTTGAATAATTTTAAGGTTATCCTGAAAGCCGAACGTGGATGCCAAGCAAGGCTTTTGATCTGATTTTATTTTTCTATTGACTCCGTGGCTCCTTCGGAATAATAAGCAGGAATTAAGATATCAGAAGTTTAGAAGAATGTTGTGCTCTGAAAGCGAAATTTTTTCAAATTAATACAACGCGATTTTAATATTGAATATAAAAAAAACCTGTGGTGGTAAATTAAATCTGTAAATCGTGCTCTTGAAATTTCTGTTCATTCATGAGTATCTTTCGTAAAAAAATGAACATAATTTACTTACCAACGTGAACTTTGGACTGTGAGCTTCAAATGACACACGTAACCACAGGAATAAGAATTTAGACTTTTCTCTTTGATGGGGTTTATGTTCAAAATGCCCAAAGAAAAACAAATTCGGTTACATCATCAAGTGAAAGAATTACATCATGAAGTGACTCAAAAAGTATTTACTTTAATTGGCAAGATGCCTATTTTTGGGAAAATATTGAACGATCCAATCAAAACGAGACATTTTAGTAATCCCATTAGCTATTGGGAAAAACTGTAACAGATATAATAAAATTGTTATTAAATTCCAAGCTCTAGTGATTTCTCCGAATTTGGCTTAAAATTTAGATTAAGAAACGTCAATGTTTTGGGTCCAAAATTCTACCCAAAACTTGACATTAATTAGAATCAGCAACTTACGTTACCATTCTCAGCGCAATTACTACAGTCCCTTCTTGGCCCAAAATTATCAAATTAATATTTCAGTTACTGCCAAGTTCCAACGTAGTCGCGGTTAAGGAATGTTTCCGTATTTATGCTAATATTTGTATGTTATAAGAGCTATGTGGAGATGGAGGTTAATTAAAATAAAAGCTACGCTTTTACATTTACATCGCCAACATGAATTTCAATCACCTGGTATATCCAATTATCGAATCTTCACATTCCGCACCATTTTTTTTGGTATATAAAAGTTATAAAAGAAACTAAAAATGATTTGTCACGAAGACTCAAAACCATACTTATAATAATATATTACCTAAATAAAAAAACATAAAATCGAATCAAAATATTATTTCAAATCAAAAAACGCATTAGTCTTATACGCAACAGAATATCTAAGCCTGGAAAAGGCCGATATCTTTCGTCCGTCGGAAACTTCTCATAAGAAGAACTCTTTTAGAAAAAGCACTGAAGAGTGCAAGTCAAATTTCCATTCGAGTGTTCCTCGCTTTTATTCAAGGGATTATGGATATATTATGAAAAGCTACGCTTACTTTTTTTGGAAAAGATTGACGATTTACATAAGAATAGCCATTATATCGTGAGAAAGTAAATCTAAAACCTAAAATTTATATGAAAATATCACCCACTAAAACAAATTTAGCTGTGTAGCCTATTTTAATGCTGGGAACTGTTTCTTGATGTTAATAAACAGTCAAGTTATATATGCATTAATAAACGAAACACTTTCAAAATTATTGTTATAATTAAATGCATATAAGCCGCTAATTGTAGATGCAAATGCTCGATTACCTACCAGAAAATCTGGAGGAATTGAAGTCGTCTTCAATTCCAAAACTTTCAATGTAATTTTTTTATGTAAAAGCAGGAAAGCAATTAGGAATACTGTTTTCAGAATTGACAAGGAATTTTTGCATCTACTGTAAAAACATTTATCTTTTCAAGTCATTAATCTAGATAATTAGTATGTTAAACCATCCTAAGTTTAAAAAAGTCTTACATAAATTCCCTTTAATCGTTTTTTGGTAGGGCAAACGAAAATAAACCAAACGGTCGTTTGACTAAAACGAGAAAAACTACAAAGCGGACAGACCCTAGTAGGTATTTCTCTTTGAAATGACCAAAAACGTTTTTCTCAAGTATTTCTAAAACTCGAATAATTTTTTGCCGTTGTGTGAGATAATGAGGTTCGACCCTAAAAATGCCTTGCAACGTCGAGTTGTGGAAAATGAGCAGCAAAAAAAAACCAAATTATAATCAATGAAAACGAAATTTCGACGTTTCCTTAGACCGTTGAGGAGTTCGGCCAACTTAATGAAAAAATCAGAACGAAAATCTAGTATCAAACATCCATGATAGTTGCGAAAATGCTCTAAACCCTACAGTTCAGGTATATTTTATTTAAGTGCGCTTTATTGATTAAAATTTAAACGTTTATTTATGCCTCGTTCAATTTTAATTTCCATCCCAATATAATCATATTAATGGCTGTCTAAAACAGGAGTTTACATCATTTATCATTAAAAATACTTGTCTAGTTCAGGCCAGATTAACAGAAATTTAATATTTTCAACAATTATATGCAGGATTACGAATGCACATTTGGATGGATCAAAGTATGTTTCAAAAAATTTTCATTTGTCCGGTTAACTGTACATAAGTAATTAATTTTATCGTTGAAACTATTGGATTCAGCAGACAAAAAATGTTGTTCTAGTGTTATTATTAATATTTGCGGTATATGAGATTTCCTACTTCACCTCGACTGATGAATGAAAAGGAACAAAATCAAGCAAAATTAAATTAATCCTACCTAGTTCACCTCGTGTACTTTGTCGAGATTTGTTTGCAAATGTACCTGGAAAATATAATAAAACAACGTAGCTCTTTTGTCTGGATATAATAGAATCATTCCTCTTTTTTATTACATTCCTTCTGTTCTGTTATTTCTTTTCTTTACCCTTAAGGGAAAGCGGGGTCATTTCGCATTTTGACATGTTCGTGAAAGCTTAACGAGGTTTGATACATAGCAGTCGTGTAATTTGAAAAGCGATATTCTTCTCAATATACTGCAATAACGTAACAGTTTGCTGCTTCAGTTATTACTATACTTCAAGTTATGCTGCTGTTTTTAGCGGTAAAGGAAATACATTTTTCACTCAGATTGGCAGCAATGTTTGCACAAGTCTGTCAGCATTTAAAAGTTGTTAAATATTAGTAGAAACTATCAGAATTTCCTTCTTTAATAATGGACAGWATTCGTGGTTTACAGTACACTAAAACYCCTTTAGTTTTAGCAACTAATCAATTAATGGTGGTTATAYCAATGGTCATCAGAAGGTTTCTATTTTCTTTTAGCAGTTTTGTCTCTTAGAAAGAATTGCTCTGAACTGTCTGGATGAACACAAATACCTTGGAAGTAACATTTTAAACACAATACGACAGGATGACTGATTATTAAGATTTAGAAGTATTTTTGTCATCTCAGCAAAAAATTTGATAATTATTTTCCCTAATAACTAACAAACTAACCGTAATAATTATTCACCTAGTTTGCTGACAAAATTTGGCGATGGTATCTTTCGTTTATACTTTCGTTTCAAGTTCTAATAGCCAACGATTTGCTCTTGAAAATTCAAGATAAATAAAATATTTATCCAGATTTGAAATGTACAGTTGCTTGTCATGAAAATGTTGTGACTTTAGAAAGAATCTGATGAATTTTTGTTGGGTTATTCATCATCTCAATACTAAGAATCTGGAAAAATCGTTGGAAACATGTCAGTATTTAAATCCTTCATGCAAATGCGACAAATTTCGCCTATTAAAAATATTCAAATACGAAAATATTAAACCGGCAATATATCAAAACTGACATATTTATGATATTATTTAAAGTGGCAGGTGCACATCCATTTTCAGTAGTTTCCATATCTAAATCACCTCTACGATTCTATGAATATAAAGTGCAAATTTTTAGTAATGTACTGATGTCCATCTT
>NW_026018890.1:0-8755 GCF_020466585.1 Dendroctonus ponderosae
TAATTCCTTAAAAAAGCATTTCGGTTATTTTTAAATAAAAATACTAAAAAACATATAATGACAGTGGCAAGTTCAAAGTGTCACATTTACTTTGTCGCACACTGTGCGGCAAAGTCTTTGCGTAAAAGTAAAACAAATGAACGCTAAAGAAAAGTGCTTCTTTTTGATCACCGCTTCTGTTCGCAAAATGGCACTTTTCGATTCATTCGAATAAAAAATATATTATTTTGCTTACTCCTTCTAGTATACTTTTTGAAGTAAAATCTAGCCAAATCAAATTACAGCATGAAAATGTGATGACAATATTAAATCAAAGAAAAAGGCAGAAGCTTTAAAAACAGTTGGAAGAATAATCGAATTATTCTACAAAGTTATCTTTTAACTCTTAGCAAAAACCATCTATATCTACAAAATATTCTTATTCTTAGATCTATAAATCTACAGAATAATTCATTCACCTGCAAATCTTCTGTTTAATACTAATAGAACTGTTCTAGCAATGAAAATCGGTATGGGGGTTTTTCAAATAAGGTATTTTGTTCAAAACTTACCAAACGCGAATTGAATGCCAAAAACTTACTAAAGTCGGCAGTTTGTAATACACTTGACATAGCAATTCTCTCCTTTGCAGCCGTCCAGCACGAACGCGGTCCAAGAAAACCGAAACTGCAGCAGATGCCGGGCGGTACCAGTTCTTCGCATCATCAATCCGGTTCCAGCATGGGCAGCCATCCGCTTCAGTTACCTTTGCCTGAAGGTTCCGCCAGTAAAATCACCCCAACTTCCGGAACTTTTCAATTTACCCATAGCAGTCTCTTTGTTCCTCCGCATCATCCTCTGAAGGTGCTCACATTTCCTCCACCATCTTCAGTCGGAAGTCCACCGGGTCATTTGGAGAATGGCAGTTCGATACCGCCGCATTTGTTTCATCATCCGCATTTACCACCACCACCACCTGGACTTCTGCATGTCTTGATGTCAGCAGAAAAATGCCAGGTATTTTTCAAAGGAGTTTGGTTCTTTTACGTAGAAAATGAATAAATTGAGCGGAAATGCACTTAAAGTGGGACAATACAAAGGTCGGAACGAGTGGCAAAGATCGGTCGAACTAGTGGAGAAAATGCTTAAAAAATAAAATTCCTATTTATTTAGCTAATAAGCTACATACAAAAACAAGCTAGGAAAATCACAAAAACATCTTTTTTGCACTAATTATGTGCTTGCACAACATTTTAAACCATGATGGAGCATGAACATGTTTAAAACACTCTTTTATTTTTTTACGGTAACTTCTTGAGTCCTTCTTAGAAATTATCTGCATAACAATCAGTTTAGAGCCGGGCTAGTTTATATTTTCTTTTGCTTGCCTGAATTTATTATTTTGTTGTATACAAACATATTCAGTAAAAACTATTTTTTTGTCTAATCTGTCTTAAATGTATCAGAGGCAATCGAATTAAATTTGAATGTTAAACTTGTAGCTATTTTCCAAGCCAAAGTTTGCATTGCAGGAGTTGGTTTGGGGAACAAAACTTTCCCAATTAGAATCATCCGCATCTGAATCCAGCAGCGGCCTAAGTATGTCCAGTCCAGGATTACCATTGCCACAAATGAGCCCCACTTTGCCTCCGCCGCTGCCTCTGATGCCTACTTGGGAGATGCTTCAGGTAAAATCACAAAATCCTCTACTCGAAAAAAAATATTACCCATGAGTTGGGTAAATTTTGATGCGAAACATTTCTTTGCGGAAATTGCGCCTCGATTCGACACTTTATGCAGGAAAATGTAAACTTACTGGATGGGAGGTCCTGCTTGCAGGATTGACTTTCATTCGCTCTGACTTTTTGACTGCGAATCTCTCGTTGGCTCTAAAATATCCAGTCTGGAATTGGGGAAACGCCTCCTTAGGGTGAAATTCGGCAATGTGGATTCCAATAAGACTCACTCGATTTAGTCGTTCTCCAATAAAATTACATACACAACAAAGACATTGGATTTATAAAAGTACGCGTGTTTGATAAAAACACTAAAGCTTTAACTCTGGCTATTGAAGTGAACGAACTGTTTATATTTTTTTAACACCACCTTAAGCATCACTTGGGAAATTTTTCCCAAAAAGCACAAAGTTCCAGAAAACTATTAAATTTGCTCGGTTGAATTCTACATTTGCATAATTGCATTAATCTTTATTGCATAATTGGCTCCAACATGACGCTGTATTTTTTGTCGTATCTGAAAATCTATTCGAGACCCAAATCCCGTTTTCCTACCAACAGATAGAGAATAAGAGTCCCGATCCCGTTTCACTTGCTGCAAATTGAGTAAAGAAATAATGCCAATTTTCCTGAACGAGAAGCGTCAAATTTGAATATTGTTCATTTGGATGTAAGATAAGCCAAACTTTTCTACATTACGCCACGTTTGTGCTCATATATTTTGAAAATAATGAGCTTATGCGATAATTGATAATTGATAAAATAATACATCGCTGGAAAGAACACTTAAGTAATACTTTTACCAATTGCTTGGAAAATGTTGGCACTTTTAACAAAAAAAGGTAATATTTCAATAAAACTATTCGTTTTGCACGGTTTATTTCGAAACATTTGAGTTACACATACAGTATCTCCACCACTAAACAAAAAATTATTCAATTTTTCTGCTAAAGAAATGTGACAAAATTAATTTTCATCTATTAGGAAACAACAGCCCGTCTACTTTTTATGGCAGTACGTTGGGTTCGATGTCTAGCGCCGTTCCAGACGCTGAGCAAAAACGATCAACTTCTACTGCTCCAAGAGTCCTGGAAAGAGCTGTTTTTGCTCCATTTGGCTCAATGGTCGGTACCTTGGGATCTCTCAGCTGTATTGGGCTGTCCACAGGCTAGAGACAGACTGCCCAATGATGTGCACACAGCCACTGAAATAAAAACCATCCAAGTACAGCTTCCCGACAAGTGTATAAGTTTTTATTAATTGTCGGAGTTTTCAGGAAATTATGTGTCGCTTTCGACAAATATCGCCAGACGGAAGTGAATGCGGCTGTATGAAAGCAATAATTTTATTCACACCTGGTAAGTTTTTCCAATTTTGTTGAATGGTTTACGGTAATTTACTAACTTTTGTCAACATTTGATTGCTTTATTATGTTTTGCAAAATTATACTTACTTGATTTATTGTATTTAGCAAAAATAGGGCACCGGAAACGATTCAATCAATCAACCTCGAAAATATTTGCCTTAAACAGTGTCCCTAGAAAGTGGGGCGCTAAATATTATCAAGGCATCAAATTATTTTTTCGTCGTTACTTTTAAGCAGTTGATTGAAAAATTATGATTTTTACGCGGTTACAAACTAATAAATGCTGATTTTTTGTAGAAATTCAATTTAATTTGTGGTCTTGTTTAAGAGTGGCCGATATTCAAATTATTTAAAAAATACACATGTTTAACAGATTTGCAAAATTAACATCAACAATAAAATTTTTCGCAGGTCGCACGTTCTCTTCACATTACTCCCTATTTTCTTACTTTTTCAAATAACCTCTATTCAATCTTACATATTTATCGGATAGTGGAAAATTTGTAGTTTTTTCGATTTCTGTTAACAAACAATTCTAATATGATTAAATGTTGGAAGGCAGTACAAGCATCTATACATTGATCCGATTTTATTTATCATCTGAAAAATATTTAAACTTATTAAGTAATATACATATTTACATTACCAGAAGAATTAATATAAATGTGTTATTTTTGAACCAAAAGTGGGTAAAATGTAATGAAGAAAAATCCAAACTAATTTAAAACGCCTCATAAAAACGTAGCTCTCACAATTTTGATGTCCAAACGTAGCACTTGATTTCAGATTTGGAAGTAGCACATTTGCCTTTTATCAAGTTTTCATTTTGCTTCCCGTACAGATCTTTGATCTTGATTTTAGTGCATAAATCGAAAAGCTGAAATAGAACAAATTGAAGGGAAAACGTTGGACTTTTAGCTTCGCATTAACTATTGCACACTTCAGCTTCTTATTTTTAGTTCATTTAAAAAATTGGCAATATCTGTAACTGAATTTATATTCGTTAAGACAATAAATAATACGCGCTCTAAGCGTTTAAAATAGGACCGTCTTATTTGTTAGAAACTGCTGGATTATGCGATGTTCAACCAGTTGAAATGCTTCAAGACCAGGCTCAATGCATTTTAGGAGACTATGTGAGAATGCGATATCCCAGACAACCGACAAGATTTGGAAGGCTTCTGCTGTTAGTTCCTAGTCTAAGGGCAATCAGATCCATGACTGTGGAATTGTTGTTTTTTAAAGAAACTATCGGAGAAATCCCGATAACACAATTGCTAGGTGATATGTATTACATGGAGAAATGCGCCACTTCAAGCCAATAGAGTGAACAATTACTCTCTCAATAATTACATTCACTTAATGTAAATTGTCTTTCTCTTCCAACTACTTAGCTGGACATAAAACGCAAATTCAAGCCTAAACGTAATTTTCATTATTAAAAGCAGTTTTGTAGTTTGTGGATATTTAGATTCATTGTTCAGTATTGATTGGAATTTGATGTTGCCAAACAAAAAAAGCTAGTCTTGTTCTGTGATATTGTTATTTACACTTACATATAGAACTTTGTAAATGACTGATTTGAATTTTTTATATGTGGATAGATACCGAGTAACTAGTAAATATTAGAATAGTTCATCTATGCTTTGTAAATAATCAAATTGGGATTAAGCAATTGTCAATCTCAATTAATGTATGGTTGTAAATTAGAAATAAATTATGCAGAAATACTAGGATATATATGTATATATACTTGGGATAAAGGATTCGTGTTTAGCTTTCTAAAGTGAAGCTTCAACGCACTCTTTTAAAGTGGATACATAAATAATCAACACTATTCCTTGATGGCTTTTACCATGAAATCTGCAAGCTGAAAATTGCGATCATACAAATTCTCAATAATATCGAAATGATCAGCATCTGGAATGATAGTCAGGAAACAGTTTGCACCCATCAGATGCAGCTTTTTATAAAACTTTTGAGAATCGCTCACAAAAGCTGGACTATCATTTTCAGCGCCTACAATAAAAATCTTTGTACTGCCATAATCAAGTTCGCCATAGAGTGGGCTTAATTCTCTGGCTGTATCTGCTGTGAGTTTCAGCAAGTCGTTAGCCGACATTTTTGTGATCGGTACCATGTCGTACAGCCCACATATTAGAAAAACACCCTGAATTAAGTCACTTTCTGCTGATGAAATCGATTTTTTTAACTCCGAAAGGAGAGCAGCTATAGCATGAGCTCCAACTGAGTGACCAGACAGATAAAGAGCACTGAAAAACATATTTGGTAAGTACTGCAAATGACACTATCTTCTATGGCTTACCGAGATTCTAGTTTTGTGGCGTAGCTTATACACTCCCTTAGACCAATTTGCAAGCGCTCCAAAATTTCACTTACTGTGCGTTGTGGGCTCAATTCATACCCTAATAAAATGGTTTTAATGCCACTCTCATGCAAAACGCTTGCGATGAAACCATTGTTTGAATGTGTGATGCATTCTTCTTGGTAATAACCTCCGTGAATATGTATCAGAATTGGAGCATCTGGAACAAACATGATTTTATAAGCTCAAGGAGGATGAACTTAATGCAATGAAGAACAGTTATTCAATTTGAATTTTACTTATGTAGTTCATATATAAATGTTAGCTTAACGCTTACAACCTTATGATAATCGAAAGAAGGCAAAGTGAAAAGTAGTCGTGTGTTGATTTTTCTTACATCTTTGGTAATAATTGAATACCTAACTTGTGTATTATTTTGTAATAAAAAATCTTCTGTAAAATTTTTGATTTCATTGTCAACCTCGCCTCGCAGATGCTGTACCACTGATATAATATTCTGTCACTTTATCACTTTTTCTAGGATACGTTAAATCTGATAAAATTATTTCTGATTTTAGTTTTGTTTCTACGGCCCTGCGGTATTTTAAATATGTTCAATATTAAATTGTCCATTTTTGGGACAGGCAATATATTTTAATTTAATTTTCTGTTCATCGTTCTACATAAAAGTAGAACGATCGGGAAGAACATGTCTGCCAATAACTAAAAAAGTTAAAACTTTTTTTCGTTYCCTTCAGTCTTATACTACTTATACACTTTTATAATTTCAATCTYAGATAATCACTTTTSCATTTATTTATTTAKKCCATAAAACKMCCAAMAMWRTTTMTKCATKTTTCARAATWTGTTTCTGGTTGAATAGAATGAATTTAAATGAATAAAATAGAATGAATTTCTATGGAGTGTTTGTTAAGACAATTGTTTCTCTAATAGAGGTAATGGTTTGTAATGATTGAAAGTTCTTAAGAATCTGTAATATTGCATAAGAACTCACGATTATTCAAGTCTGTTCCGTATATGTCGTACTTTTCCTTTGGTCCTGGTCCATAAGAATTCCCTAGATGGCATGGAATTTTTTCTCGTACCAACCTGCTGTCTGTAATCAAAGAAATAGCTTTTAATAAGACTTTCTTCAATAAGAATGCAGTTAAAATGATTAAAAGGAATCAATATAAATATAATTTCATAACATTTTACTCTTCTGATTAATCACAATTATATTCGTTTAAACATTCTCTTGTATTTTTATACTTATGCTACGGAAGTGATTTTTCATAATTAACGTACAGTTTGCTCACGTCTGATTACTGCATAACTCATTGGGAAAATTTATAAATTTCAAAAGAATAAAGTAAGTTATTAATATTAGTAAATTAAGTAAGCTGAAATAGTACAGACAAATTGAAAATATAAAAATAAAAATATTAAGTCCATGGTATTGTTATATAAAAAAAATGTTTTTGTCATCATCTCCTTTAACCTGAACAACTTGCCTTCATCGGCAAATTCGCATAATTATCCGATACAAAATATAAAACCTCTCATTTCTACCAGCATTAATAATTCAAAAGAAGTAGGTACTTACGATGTTCAATAAATTGAACATGTTTTTCAAGCACTTCTTTACTGTTGAATCTTTTTGACCATTGGCTTGGTGAATATAATTTCTCGAAATCCTGATCACAAGACATAACGAAGTATTTTCGGCTTATTGAAATGTTACCGTAAAGAATGAAGTTATCGACCCACTCACTCGACCACACAGCAATTTCAATTTCAAGGCTTCTTTGCCGTTCAGCCGCGTAACGTTTAGCTTGTTGTTGCAATATTATGAAACAATTCATTTACGTCAAAATGTTTCATTTACACAAATGAAACGAGATAAACTATTCTTGGCTAATTCAAGTATCTCACTTGCAACATTCGGATAAATTGAACTTTTGAATATAACATAAATCGAAAATTGGCATTAGAATATACATACGAAGTTTTGGAACCTAAGCCTCTCTTAAAAAATTAAACAAAGATGTTTCTCAGCAAAGTTCTTATCGATTAAAACAACATTTTTGGTTTATTTTTACGTTTTTAAACCAGACTCTACATAAAACTTTTGAGCTTTACCAGTGTGTTTGTTTGTTCAATACGTTTTTCCAATTGGTTTAATTTTCATTTGTGTTTGTTTGCTAGAGAAATATTGAATAATGAAAAAATTTGAGAAAAATCTCTAGTATCGTTTTATGGCAATTTTGAATATGTAGTTTAGTTGAATGGATTGCTCCCATTGTAACGAAAATTTCGATTTGATAAAGGATATCAATAGTCAAACTTATATTGCTCATATTCAGAAAATGTGAGTAGTATAAAAATCGTAACATCCTTTTCTACTGACTGGGACTTCAGGAGTTTAGTGGAAGTCACTATTCACTTTTATCATGAGCATGACGATTGTACGTGATATATTTTGTACTGTTTTATTATATTTTTTAATTTTTTACCATTGTTGACTGTACTGTACGTACTTTATGTTGTAGTATTTTGTTTCGTTTTTTTTAACTCGCTTTGTCCAAAAAATTTGTGAATTTTTCCGTGGCAATAAAGCATAATTTGATTTGATTTGATTTGATTTGACATACAAAAGGAATTGATAAATCACAGGCTTTATAAGATGAAATACAAGTTCAAGTCTTGCAAGATAAGCCTTGAATATAAACACTGAAAATTATTATGAGGGAACGAGAGTCGGATTTCTGCGAAATAAGCAAACTTCCACAAAAAACTTTAAACCTTTGGACAAATATATTAGGGAATCATATTGTAAAATTCGTTTAGTTTCTGTTGTTTGGGAAAATGTCATAAAGCCGTTTTCTAAAGTTTTTCCTTTAGGGGCATTTGAAAGCGAAAATTTTGATTTAAAATCAGAGCCAACAGAAGATATCTGACGCCGGAGTATACCTAAATAAATGGAGCAAATAAATGGAACAACTTACATTTTTTTGAACATATTCCCAAAGATATAAGCTAAATATTTATTAAAATGAGGAAAAATTAACACCATTTTCAACACATTTTTGAATCTAGAGAGTTACTAGGATTAATGTAAATTGTTTTTATCCTATGGATAATGCAAACATTATTTGAATCATAGAAATGCAAATAAAATTAACACGGTTGCAAATAGTTTATTACAAATTTCAGGCGGAAATTAAGCATTCAACAGAACTCAAAATTTTGAGGATATTCTAAAGAACTTTTAACTTGTAGATAAGTTCTATATTGTTGAGGCGGATTCATTTTTTTACAAACTTCTTTTTGAGTATTTCGCCTAAA
>NW_026018891.1:0-8742 GCF_020466585.1 Dendroctonus ponderosae
GAGATACAAATGGAGCAGGAGTTAATTAACTGAATACGAGAAGCTGCTTGATAAGAGTGGATAATAAGGAGATTACACAGGCACTAGCTTGTTTGTAGTTAACCATTCAAATGTTTGGTTTCTTTATAAACACGAATATTCGAGGTTAGGAAAACAGGTTGACATTTCGTCAACAAATATTGTTGAATTTACCGTTTATCCTTGTCTATCTTATTGTCAGTCTGTATAATTCCATAGTTACCGGAGTTTTAAATAATTACGAAGCAACAGGTATTTGCGCAATGTTAATTAGACAGATTACCTTGAAAAACATTGCTGCCGTATTTCTGATATAGTTTTTTGCAAATTTCTCAGTTGTTAATAACAATTAATTTATTTTACTATTTTTTCTGTACTCCTATAACAGCGCCAGACATCACCTCCAGAGGAATGACGCCAATTTTGACTCACCCTGTATATCAAAATCATTTAGAGGTTCCCAGGAAAAGCCTCCTATTATTAGAATTGCGGTTTTTAATTCTTTGCGAAAAGTGAACGGTTTGTGTGTGAAGCGATTTTTTATGTCTCAGTCTTTAATATATTCCACTGACAACTTTTCTTTCATACTAACGGATATTTGTCTATCTAACACAACAATCTAAAGAAACACAAGAAAACATGTTGGTTTTAAATACAGCAATTGTTTACCCAGTTTTTTTCTATTTCTAAGCTATCATCGACCTACTTTTAAATTTCCTTCAACTGTTTCGAGGTCTTCATCTAATGATCGTTATATATTCAACGATTTCCAGGTAAAAAACGGAGCTCGATGCGATTCTGGCAAACATGGAAAAGCAATTGGACAGATTTTTATTAAACAAATAAGGTATATTTATCTCTCCGAAATGCTGAGAATATAATGCGTGTAAAGTGCATACACGTTGGCATCTCAGTGTAAAGGGTTTAATATCTTAAATCATAAAAAAAAATCGTTATGGATATTTTGACCACATGAAAGTAGCCATATGCACTTACATGCCACCCTTATAACATGTTCACTTCTTGTATTTCTTCAAATCTTCAAATCTAGCAATTATTAATTCGTTTTATAGTTATCCACCTAAATGCTTTACAACCGGTCTGTCGATAAAACAAAATGAATTGTACAATATATCGTTTTCGAAGATATCCAGCGAAAACCTGAAATTTCATTACTATTTTTAATAAAACTCGTGCTTTGTGCTCGTAAAGCGCATAAGAACCCTTGATTTATACTTTTGCTCTTTCCAACGATGTAATTTCGTATTTGTTGCAAACTATACAAAGTTTAATGGGGAGCAGAAGTTTTCCTTCGAGGCATTACACGTGCTGTAATCAATTCGAGTGAAATATTAGTCGGGTGATCGAGAGCTTCGAATTTATTTAAAAAAGCATTTATTAAAATAAATAATTTATAGCAACAAATAAATTTTATGTCGGAACCAAATAATCCGAATCAAAACGAAATATGTGATATTTTATGGCGATTTTATTTTAATAATCTGCCCATACTACTGACTTGATTATTAATTAGCGGTGGGCTCTTGTGTGTTAATTTTGTGACACATAACATAACGAAGTATGATTCCACAATAAGGCTTCATATGCAACTAATTCGACTAGACTTGCACAAATTTTCTATTTGTTCAAGTAAATTAGAATATAACAGTTCAGGTTTCATTTGTAATTTCCACATTAATTATATTGCAAATTCATAACTTCCTGCTAATTTTCATTGGCCAATTTTGACAACTCAAAATTGAATTATCATGTTTTGTTAATACGTTATTCGTCATGAAATTAAGTGAAAAGTATCTAAAGCAAATAATGTATTTTTAAATAATTACAAACGCAATTGATACTAGTTAAAGTATGAAAATCAACAAATCGTGGGAGCAAAATTGAAGGAAATAATGAACAAAAAAGTTGCAAATATTTAAAACATTAAGAGCAAATGAAAGGAAACATGACAGTTTAAAAAAATCAATATAAACAATAATTTTGATAATAAAATGACAAATATAAAAAATTTGCTCAGTGACAATAAAATTGTAATTTACTTAAAAGGTGTATGTAAAAAAGTATGAAAATCCCATATCATTTATCATTTAATATAGCTGATGCACCTTAAAGCGACCGTAATGCAACCAAATTCCGCAGGTAATATTATATCGCTTTGCGTTTACAGTAAATGCATCGATTCGCAAGCGAACAATGCCGGTAGATTTGAATAATACCATACCTAATTTAATACCAAATAATTTAATATAAATTTATTATAGGTTTGGCACTATTGCGATCTGAACGGAGGCCAAGCATCGTTTCTCTGCCCAAATGGAACCATCTTCAGTCAAGTCGCTTTAACCTGCGATTGGTGGTACAATGTTAAGTGCGCTTCCACTGCCCAACTTTACGTGCTAAATGAGCGATTGTACAAATACATTATTCCACTTTCACCCAAGTTTCCCGAAGATTATAGCGGACCTCTAGTCGACAAGTAAGTGAACATTCAGCGCTTTAACTTGTAAACTTCAGTAAATTTTACGCAATGTTTAGGTACTTGGCCATGAAGTTCCAAGAAATGGAAGAAAAGCTTAGAAAGCAGAAAAAAGGCAAAGGAAATGCTGATGCAAAAGTATCGGAAGAAACGGCTGAAAGTGATGACACAGAAGATGATGAAGATGATGATGACGATGAAGACAGTGATTCCTCAAAGGAAGAATCCCAAGCTGTTGAAGAGACTGAAACCACAACTGCAACAAGCCAAACTCCAGATGTAGCAACGATTATTAGCAGCAACACTCGGAAATAAACTTCAGAACTATTCCTGCATCAAATTGAATGGTTCAAGTTCAAATGAACATTCCAAACAATTCGCCTGTACAAAACAGTGACAATCAATACATTTTATTATTTGTCTTCAATTTTCCCTGACCAGAAACGATTAAAAGTTTGCGTTACATTCAACTGTACATAATTAATCGTCCGATTGTGTTTAAATGTTTACGAACAGTTGGACACATTGAGTGCAGTTATAGATGCTCAACTAGACGCAACCTTGTTTCAATAAATTATTTTAATTCAAATAAAGTGACATTTAAATAGCACTCCAAATGATTACAATTTGAACAAATTGAATATAATGAACTTACTTTATATATGGATACAAGTTTTTCGCATTTAAAACGATGATATTTGTATGAATTTTTGTTCTAAGAGTCTCAAGGAAATTGTCCCGTTAAAATGTCTACATATTATTTACTTTAAAAGCTTAATTGGGCTTTATCGCAAAGTTTATCAATAATATCATTTTTTTACAACAATATAAAGACTAACGATTTTTGGGTCTCGAATTCATCTCACGGTAAACCAGCTCCACTAAGGAAGTAAAACTACAGAACAACGAAAAACTAATTCGAATTAAAAATCAAAATTTAATTTCCAAGAAAATCGAATTTCAAAAGATTATCAGTTTAAAGTTAAATTTAAAAATCCGTTTCGTTCAAGGCAGAATCCACGACTAAAAGTAATCACAATCATTGTAAATGCTTCTAATGCTAATGAAAGGAAAATTAAACAGTGTTTAAATATGTACTATTAAATTTGGGGAAAATATATCAAATTTTAACAATGACGCTCTGTATATATGAATTCAAGTTGATAAGTATTTTTATTTATTTATTTTTGTATACATAAGCTGTTAAAAAATTTGTTACTATACAGTAATTATTGTAACATGTACTTAATTGTCAATAGAATTGTTCTTAAAAAGAAGGAGTTCCATAATCCATATTCCTTTAACCTATTAAATTTGATACTTACAGTAATCTAGTGCTAATTTACATAAACTGTTGCTCATTTTAAGACAACATAAATTTCGCAAAGCACAGAGATGCGAAAGTTGTATTATTAATGGTATAAACTATTGGAAATGAATTATAAAGCAGACATTGTAGCAAAAACAAAAACATTTTTTTAAATAACCACTTTGCTAAACAATTCAAAACACTATTTTGAACAAAACTGTAAATGAAAATAAAATGTATTAGAAATAACTACGTTCCATCGAAAACTGCTAATAGTCCGTCTGTGTTAAAGCCGCCAATTGAATCGAAAACTAAATCATATAATTTTTTATCGTTATTTAAAGTGAATTACTGGCTACTTTGCTTCAGAACGATTTTCATTCACGACACGTAATTTATGAAGTTTGGTGTAGAATAGAGCTTTACGTTCCCCGATTACCTAGCAACACATTGAAAATACGAAACGAGAACGTGCTCATTTTTACTCGACATAAAACAAAAAATTGATCGACCCATATTTAATTTTTTCTTTTTGGAAAATTTATTATAGATGTGATAGTCCATATAGTAGTTGATATAATGGTAAACTCTAAAAAACCGATGAAACTTTTAAAAAAGCAGTTGAATTCAACGAACCAATCAATGAGTAAAATCCCCTAAACAACCACTTGTAGGTATACAAAGTCTATAGACAGGTCATAACTGTTGTTTTTTTTGCCTCCCCGATTTTCGTAACTTATCTAAATGTCCTCTCTTATTATCGTAAACAATTATTTTAGATACACTGTCCTGGGGTAACACAACCTATCTTGCAATATCCGCTAGTTTAGCACCTTCTTTCTTTTGTCTTTTGAAATTGAAATGCATCTTGAAATGGCGAAATTAGCATAGACTATGTTCAAAAAACTATAAAACACGCCTCGCATTATTATTTTAAACTTTAATTTCATTAAAACCCCCTTATCCAAACAAATTATTTAAAAGTTGATTTACATTTGACACGTTACTATTTATAAAATAAAAACAAATGTAAAAATATGTTCACTTGTTTCATTCAACAATTGTAGTTGTCATGGTTAAGCAACGCCTACTTTGTTGTCTGAAAGCGACTTGCATTTATTGACAATGTCATACACGATCAATTATAATATCGGGATTGTCATATAATTTTCAAAAAGTTGCACTATTGATAGTGTATATTTTCTTTTAGTAGCCCACCCTGTTAAAAATTCTTCTTTGTTCAATTGCAAAATAAATTCTAGAACAAAAAATTTTACACCGGTTTAGAATGCAAAAATTTAATTTTCCCTCAACACGGTCTGGGAGACATTCAGTCCTTTCCAGGTGACCGTTTCAAAGCTGCCAATCTCCAAATTAACAAAGTATGAGTTCGTGCGTAAACGCAATACAAATTGAAACACCACCGAACTAATTCGAACGTCTTGTGCAATTTCCGCACATTCCAATAATCCAATATACAATCCGACAGGTAAACTACACCCAAAATTAAGGGTCAGGCTCCACCTTCCTGATAGAGCGCGTGAGAGGAAGGGAAATCAACCCCTCCCCACCACAAATAACATTGGATTAATGCAAAACCTAGAAAAGGACGCGTGAGAGCGATTGCAATTGCAACAATGCAACCTTATTGCACATGCGTTCCTAACGCCGATGACACAGCTTCAAGAATGCTTCACTTGCAAAATTATTATTTTAGTTTAGTTTAGTTCGTGTTCAACTTTCGAACTGTGCGGGGTTGATTCAGTTTTAGAGCAAAAATTGCGAACTCCATGCTCACCAAAGCAATCGCTTCAGGTTGCTGCTCTATCGGTTTAGAGCTCGCTCACGCGAACTATAAACGAATGTGTCGCGCGTGTTACTGTTATGAGCAATCCAGTGCTAGACTAGTTTGAAAATCACAGACAAATTGAGCAAAAACCACTTGAACTGACACTAAGACTGTATCCGGGCGGTAGAACTGTGTCAACTTAGTCATTTATCACATACTTTTGACAGCTAAACCGGTTGCGCGGGTGGCAGCAGTGAATCGGACCAAACACGTGCCAAGAGCGGTTAGCAACAGGTGGTGACTTGTTTAGGACCAAGTTCAAGGTGACGTTATGCATCGATTGCCACCCCATTTTGAGGTTAAGGTTTGATGCCATTGAGCTAGGGGTGGATTCCTGCAAGACGTCACGCTGCTATACTGAAACTTGACCCACTGAGCCAGCAGAAGTAAATTTGCGTTTCATTTTGCATGCCTTTTTTCCATTTATATTGAAGGTTGTTTTCTCTAAATGCTGCGCTGTATTCGAATTTTTACAAGTCTTCATAATTTGTTCTTGTATGACGCACACGCGTTTTTCGTTTAATTTTTGTTAGCGTTTTATAGACTTTTTAAGGCAACAGCACGCATAAAATTACTCTTAAGCGATTACTATAATATTTATACATTCTCAATTCTTTTCACCTAGAGAATTTTTACATTTTATATTTAACTTGGGGCTAATATAATTCTTAATAAACTGTTAAAAATCGATTAAAGTTCTCTGAAAACGTATTCTTTTGTTGTAAAAGTTGATTTTTCAGATGATGGTGAATGATTTTTCAATTTAAAATTCGCACAAATTTTGCGTAACAACCCGTAGTCTAATGTCCACTTTATGAATACAAAATATCAGATTTGCCGTTAATTTTCAAAAAATATTCAGCATTTGTGTTTTTATTACGCTTATTTAATAGCGTATAATTTGCAGTCAAAACGTCAAGCGCAAGATCATCACCAATCATTCGCCATTAAGCCAACAAAAGCATTTCTTGCTAATATTTAATGGTCTTTAAGACCAATAGGTCTACTATAATCCGGTATATTTTTTAATTATTTGGCGCAGCGAGTTATGTAGACTCTGAAATTTAATATACATTAAGAAAGTGAAAGAAAATATGAAAAACTAAACAACAAACATTTCCTTTTCATAAAATAACACAAAATTCACCTTCTTAAATATGGATACATAAGCGCAAAGCGACATACTGTAGTGTTAACTGCATTTTTCAGAAAAACAACACCGTGATAATTTCCAAGGTGAAAGCAACGATGAAAATGCATGTCTGTAACTTTTTCATAATTATGTTCAATAATCCCCTAACTAAAAATTCAAGCGGATTTCATCCGAGTAAAACACGTAAATACGTGTATATTAACATTTACATAGAACTAGTTGCCATGTCGAAGCATACGAAGAAGCGAAGAAAAGAAGATCGAGAAAGATTCAAGACCCAGCACCGGAAAGCCAAGAAAATGAAAATACAGCTTCCGTTTCATATATTAAGAAATAAAAGGTAGTTACCGTCTAAGGTCAATCGAGTTTTCTTAAAATCCACAATTTTCAACATTTTCATTGCATTAAAATATAATCAAATTTCGATTGGGTATAAGAGAAGACATATAACACAATGAAGAAGTTCCATCAGAAACGAGGTAAGAGAAGTCTACAGTTACTTATGCCACTATAAATATTTCTTTACAAATATATATGTAATAAAAAGGCATTTTTTGAAAATAAACCATTTGTGAGTAAGTATACCTACATAGCGAGCTAGAAAGAAATCGGGAACATGTATGTTAAATGGGTCAGTGTTGTCCAGCTAAGCGTTTAATAAACAATAAAATCTACCATAATCTTGAGTTTTCCTTCAATGATGATCTGAATGAAGGAAACATGTTAATTAAAACTGCCAAGACTTGACCATAGAAGAAATTCTTAAAAATAGAACTAAAATTTGAAAAACTAGGTGAATATCTAGTTCACGTTTATATAAATGTTTATACACCTTGACGATAAGGAATTTCTTACTAAAGAAAAATATATATTTTGTGGATCTGCGGACTCCCAACTTTCCACCAATGTGAAAATATTTGGATTGGGAAAACAAACTGCTATTTTATTTCCCCAATCGGACACCGAATCTTAGCGGGTAAGAAAGTTAGTTCACGTTACAATGTATAAAATAATCACTTCAGATCTGAGTATCTGACCGTAAAAAATTATAAACTTAAAGATTACAAATTATTATTATATTCTTTTCTTTCCTGAGTTTCAGTAAACGTGTAAAATAAAAATTGTACGTCCGTTTGTTTCGTTTATTTCATAACGTTTCGTCGAGACAAGAGATGATGACGCATCAGATTTAAAATTAATACAAACTACAAACGCCAATTTACAATTAAAACATATGCTCTACAAAAAGTATAATTGATAAAGCGTTAAAACATTAATTAGTTCTTGCGGACAAAAAACCTTTTTTCTGGGAGAGCAAACCATTTGAAAAACTTATCTCATAATTGCAAAATATTAGATTCTTTTAGGTCTTTGCTGTCTTGAAACCTCAAAATAGTTTTAATTTTTCACAAGGGCCACTAGTTAAGACAGTAAAGACCTAAAAGAATCTAATATTTCCCAATTATGAGGTAAGTTTTTTAAATGTTTTCCTCTCCCAAAAAAAAAGTTTTGTTTCCTCAAAAACTAATGAATGTTTTAACGCTTTATAAATTATACTTTTTGTACAACATGTATTTTAATTGTAAATTGGTGTTTGTAGTTTGTATGAATTTTAAATCTGATGATGGCGCTGTTGTCTCGCCGAAACGTTATGAAATAAACAATTTAAAACATTTTTTGAAGCAAACTCAAATTTGCTCGTCTGATAAAAATATACGCAAATTATTGGAAGGTAATTTTTACTGTTGTAAAAATCAGAAAAGCTGCTAAGCTTCGTAAAGTTAATAAAGGCAAATATAGTGTTTGTTCCACTCTACAAAGATACAAATCTTTTCAATTAACAAACATTAATTTTTTTTGCGTTCCGAAATCTGTTATTTGCAAGAAACACTGCACTTTTTTGTAAACCAAGTTAA
>NW_026018892.1:0-8676 GCF_020466585.1 Dendroctonus ponderosae
TTGGTAACTACCACACGTTTATGATGCACCCTGTATATTGGAAAGTAATTTTAGAATGTGGACCTTTTAAACGTAAAAAACTTTCGTTGGACGAATTTTCTTGTAAACTTCATATTTACTGAGATATCGCACTTTGACGCACTAATGAGCAACCCTGTATACTTAAACAACTTAAATGAAAACACAAGCCAATTTGTGGACTATGAATTGGTTCTATCTTCACTAGAGATTTAGCAAGAGCAGCAAAAATATTGCGTAAAATGAATATCTTTAATCGAATTATATAATCGAAAATAATATTAACAAATTCATAATTTCATTTGTAGACTTTTTCTAGAATAATATAAATCTTAAATGCTTCATTTTGAACCCCGTCGTCGATTCAAAATGTATATCTAATGGAAGTATAATATAATAAACTCAATTACCTAGTCTATGTCTATGTTCGAAACATTTTAATACTAAAGTCAATAGATATTGAAAAACATATTTTTAAATTTACTATCAACCTACCGTAAAGATCTCATCTGGCTCAAGTCCACGCTAAATCTCCTGCATTTATGTAGGCGTTTTGGGTGCAATATTGGAGAATTATTAACACTATCCGGAAAACTAAGATTGTGTTTCTGCATCAAATATTCCGGAGTAGTAATCCAAGGGTATTGGCTATCTGTAGATGTAACGCTGGCGCTTCTGCAAAACTCAAACTGATCTATCGGATCCTTGATGCTATCCGGTGTTTGAATAATTTCTATTTCCGGATTCGAAATGTCCACATTTATATTGATTCCCGTGGTATTCTTGTCGCTCTCCTCCGAACTGATCGACTCAGAAGTGTCTATTTTGTCATCAAAGTTCAGAAAGGGATTCGTACTTTTCAGCTCAATACTGGAAGGTCGAAGCGCATTTTCTGAAGTGCTACTGTTAAATGAGTCGTTGGAAGTCAAACTTTCCAAGCTGGTTTGCTTTTTGTGCAATGTGTTTTGAAGCGGCGTCGTGCACTTTGATAAATCGGTATTTGGAATCCAAGTGAGGAATAATGTGGGTCGTTTCACGTCATTATATTGATCAACAAATATTTTCGTTGTGACTGTTAAATATCCTGAAAAACATTAATTTATTGCAGTAAAATTCGAATAACGTTGGAGTCAAATTTATAAATTTTAAGTAGTTTTACTGTAGGTTCTGCGTCTTTTGCAAATGAACATTCTACCATAAAACATTCCTAAAACAGAAACAAGTGCAACATGATTTTGCAATAAAAAACGCAAATTTTGCAACTCATTTTCCTCAAAAGTCTTTCCATTATGTAGTTTAAAGACGCACGCACTACATAGTTGAAGAAACAATAGGTTAAAAATAATCAGAAGATTTGTAAAACATATATTTCATGAATTTGCTATGTGTTTTGGCAGCAACAATTGCTTCTGTTCATCTTTATTTTTCAATGGCCTCGTTTGATTGCTCTGAGAAATATTTTTATCAGTGCAAACTGATTTATTAAAACGCGAAGTCATTTTAAATTAAATTATGTAACACTTACCTGGATTATGCAGAATATCATTTTCATGTCTTACCATAGCTGGTGGATGCACACAAACGTTATTTTTGCAAAACAGTACCTCATTATTATCATATTTCATCATTTTTTCAGCCGCTTCTTCATAGCCAAGAATGTAGGTTGAAGCCCGTCGTAAAATGTCTGTGAGAGGCATCTGTTAAAAAATAAATGAAAAATTAAGTCAGCAAGTGTTTGCTCAAAATTTTGGCTTGCCAGTACAAGGRAAGGCAAGGAAATGGACTAAGKTTTATTACTTTGCATAAGTTATGGAAACAGGTTAAAACAGATATCAGTCGCTTGCTTCAACGTATAATCCACTTATTCTAAATAATTCAGSCTTTGAAACAAGCAGAGCTACTAAAAAGCTGATAGTTAAATTTGGATTAAAAATGCGCCAATKAAGCAGTAGAAAAYATATTTAATATTGGGCAAAGAGAATTGATTTGACAAAGGAAGACAAATTGGAAATACTTATTAATAGACATAATAATTTTTTTCTGACTTATGCAACTGATTACATAATAGTGGAGTTTCAGCAACATTTCATAAGAAATATTCTATCGTTATACATTGACATAACTTTCAAACTGGCTGATTTCAAGAATAATAATGAAGGTCCCACAATACAAAATCAATAATTCTAACAAAGCAAAGTGAAACAAAAGTTAATAAAGATAAAGCTAAACTTTTTATTGCTGGTTCTCTTATTCGTTTCTAATTTCAAATAACATAATTCAAAATAGCATTTATAATTAAATTAAAAGAAAATTAACGAATTTCAAATTACTAGCCTTAAATTTTTGAAATGAACAAAGTTTGAATCTATAGGTAGGAAAATGGAAGTTTTGTATTTCTTACCTAGAAGACATGCTGGTGATTTTCTTTGTGGGTGAAATCTACATATTTTGTAAGCAGTATAGATGTCGACATAACAGTTCGAGGTTTTGTTTTAAAAAATGTTGATRAARCAAAAACAACTCATTTTACATGTACATGTAAATATGTACTTTTCATATTTACCTTTGGTATAGTTTTTTGCATTAATTTCAGATATAACTAAATCAGTTCGCAACAAACTTTTCCAGGTCCTTGCATGATGTTGTTAGATCACGTACCTTCAATTAATCAAAAAATAGACTGTTTCTAAGATTTTTTATTTTTATTATTACATTAAAAATTCGTGTGTCTAGCATTGCAGAAACTCTTACAAATACTGGAATTAAACATGTTCAAAATATCGAATAATGTATGTGTTTAAAAAAAAACGAATAAATACAAGTAATATTTTCTTTGTTATTGCTTCATCGAAATATTTTTTGACCGCTTCCGATATAAACGCCGAAGATAAAACTAATGTGGGTTGAAATAGTCTAACCTCTATATACAGAATAATTCAATTCATCCATGAAATGGAAAGCTGTGGCCTAAAAGATACGTTTAACTATAATACGTTATGTTGTGCTCTTATTTGAAGCTGGATTTGAGTTGAACTGAAGGAGCTATTTCAAATTCTTTTGAGGTTCTCTGAAGGTTTATCTCTGCATCAACAGCTTCTATTAATTGCCAGAGTACAAAATATCAACGAGCTTCTGACCTTTATTATTTGAATTATTTGTATATTCAATACTTACATCAGATGTTTGTTACTGTAGTTATTAGTAATTTTCTCTTTGAAGCATGTGAAAGCATCATATAAACAGGCACATAAACACAGTTAAAATTTGATAAGTGAGTAAAAGATAAGGTATTCAGATTGGATAAAATTGTTTGCTATTAATAACATTAACGTGCTAAAATGATCGCTTATTATTGTACATCGTTAATGCACTGAGACCTCGCTATCTGGGAAAAAATTACATATTTTTTGTTTTGGTCCTGAATTAATTTTAATGATTATAAATAATGCAGTTTTATGTAGTGCTGTTCTGTTAATGACTATGTTAATTATAGTCAAATATTATGAATTTTGTAATGTTTGTTTTTCTCAGAGATATTTTTTACAATCTGGTCAGTTTCTTACGTTCTAGTCCAATCAAAAATAAAATTGAAGAAGAATTGAAAGTTAAATGACCGCAAATTGTCTGTATTAATGTTTTGCCCTTTTACAGCAAGCAGGTCAATTTGGGGTTTTGAATTTTTTGTCTTATTCAAGTACATTGCAAAAGACGTCAAATTTTAGTTGCTTCTCATAAGTTTATGACTTTAGTTTGGTATTTTTTCCGCTTGTTTAGTAGTTGCGGAGCTTTCTGCAGCAATTGAAATTTTTTGCATTACTTTTTAAATTGCTGTTTAAAGTTTTAATTTGTTTGTTCTTGTACTGTATGATCGCCTTTGTTATTTAAAACGAATCCTATTTTTGTTTACATCTTTGCATCAGTAAGTAAAGTTCTCCGCGATAGCTTACTGGGACTGTTTCAAATTAGTATTTTGAAGAAAGTTTGACTTTCGGTTCCGTTTCCTGGGGTGAACGGATTTTATTATCGAAGCCCTTTAGAACGTCTATTATACATTTGTCAAAGTCTACGTAAATTTCTGAAATATCATTATCTAACCCTAATAGGTCCGTTCCTTGACCTAATTACATTTTATTGTTATACCTACTGCAAGTTGCTGTCATCAAACTCCGATTATATTTTTTTTATGAATTTTGTTTATACCATTAAATTAGATATGTATCAGATTCATTCCTAGATTTTATTTTGCTAGTTACTCGAACTTGAGAATGTCGAAGTCGCTCTGGAAGAAGCAAAGAGATGAAATGGCCATTTTATATGATAATTTAACTATACTTATCAGAAGGGTTTCGACATAAATGATCGCAATGTACAAAGCAGCAACAGCAGAAACGAATCTTAATGTGTCAATTTTTCTATCATATATTGTACTGCTTAATTTGGACAAATTTGGTAATTTAGGAATTAGAACCACATTAGCAAATAAAAGAGCAAAAATGGTGGCACACGACTTTTAATATTATGAATTATTTGTTATAATAAAAGTCTCTCATCCTGTTCCCGGGATCTTATAAACGTTTTAACAAACCATGGTTAAGTAAGAAAACCTGAAAGGACGCCATTTAAAGATAAATAACCAATAAGAAAGTTTGGAATCAATACTTTCAGACCAGTGGAAGTTAAATTAAATGGGGTATGTTATTCAATACGCCAAATCTTCAAGAAGTCGACGAGATACAATTTTTGAGCATATAGTCAACAGCAAAGAATCTATTAAAAGTCTCAGTGGCACTATTTCTACAGTGAACGTGAAATTGAATCTGTATAAGCGATTTTTGACGCTGCGTATTTTTTAATTGATCTTATAAACATAGCTTATTAATTTATTTATGGTAACAATAATAATTATTGCAAAAATGTAGTCTCAATTGCTTCGCAGTTCTGCACATAGCATCCTTATTAATTTTAACAAATGAGCACAATTTTGATTTATTATAGTCTTAGTAATTTACCGAAACCACCTGTCGGTGGCAGAAATGAATGCCAAAACTGCGGACTTCTCTAATTCCTTTACATATTTACATTTTTGAATGTATGTTACTAAACAGAATGCATGCTGGCACAAGGAAATGTAATGAAATTCTGTGTAACTACGCAAACATTTTTATCACGAGGCGGGATCTGTGTCTCAAAATTAGCTCTGCAGCTGCCAAAGTTAGATTTTACGACAAAAATTAGCAGAAAATAACTTACGAAATTATGGTAATCTTAAAGATCGCAATCACCTTTTTCAAGTATCAAAGTTAAGAAGTTTTATTAAGTTAAACCCAAGGATTTAAAATTCTTAAATTTACAAAATGCAAATGTTCAGTTAATACATACATTAAGCAGTAATTTTCAACTTATTTTTGGTCATATCGTGTAATCACGGGAGCTGGGAAATTAAAACTGGGATATCCTGCACACTTGTAGTTGATAAAATGGTAGTGTATAAAAACAGTAGGTAATTGAAAGAAAAATATTAAAAACAATTTCATTTTCATCTGGCCCTTGACGTGCAATTTGTGCGTTTTTAATATACTTTTCAGATTGGTTAATTCGTACAATAAATATATTATATCTAGCTTAATCGTACAGTAATTCGATTAAACCAAATTACATAAATTGCCACTTATTGACCATCATAACGGGAGTTAATGAATAGAACGTTAGAAGTCGCTAGAGGATACTGATGRGGATGGCAGAATTGTTTGTTCAATGTTCATTGAGTATTCTTATATGGAAACGATATACGATTCTCATGCTATTTACGTCTTTTATGTTGATGTTYTGGTATTAGCTCATGCTAGAGCTTCTTTCCTACATTTAAATTGTTCAAAAACTGAAGAAAAGATAATTTTTACAAAAATGTCTAACGGCTATTATTGATCTGCAATAATTTGACTAGAAACAATAAAAAATCAGCTACYCTACTATCGCTTTATTATCATTCWTCGGAAGCAGTACCTATACCTATTAAGAACTGTAATATTTTGAGTATGCAAGTTCGCAATTGTCTCTACTATTAACTCCCAAAACCTTTCAGATGAATTCCTAAACTATATAGACTGTGTATGTATTTATATACTAGATTATAAATCAATTTAACTACAAAATTTTTATTGGTTTTTCAACCTCAAAGGCTTGATTATGTACTTCCTTTATGATATATAGACTAAACGCTTTTGGAACTTGGAAAATGTTTTGATACATTAGCAACTTACCACTTTCAATACTAATTTTTAACTAACACAGAATAGCTTCTACTCACCGTAGCTTTTATAACTATTATCTGTTCAAGCAATTTCAGCTATACGATTTAATGCTCAGTCATTTCTTGTCCCCACTGATAAAGCAGCATTACCATATTTATTGTTATGCAGATGGGCCGAAATTATCACAGAAACACTTTTGGGTAACCATCCAAGACATATGTCGCCAACACACGGTTTTCCGCCATTTTCCTGTTGCCCCCACAGTGCTGATCTTCCACTAGAATATTGATTTTCCTTTCGTCCTTGTGAAACGGGAATTCGGGAAATTCAGAAAACGTGGGCTGTTGCGTTTATTAATGACGACTATATTTTATGGAATATTAAAAGGATAGGAACTGAGTATTTTTGTAACGGGCATAAAGTCATTCATAAGAAATCAATAAGTATTCGTGTTTCCTTTCGTCAATTTAACGCTATTATGTTCACTTTTAAAGCACAGCGTATTGTTCATTAAACCTAGTATGACTAGCAAAATAGTATATTGATCTAATTCAAGCCCTAGATTCTGGTGCCACAGTAATTCCATATCGTCTTCGAACCTACGAATCTACAACTTCGACAATTAAAATACTGCGACTTATTAATTTATAATATTTACGACATTTATCAATAATATTTTTAACATTTCTTCAAAACTTCTGAATTTTCCAGTTTTAGCAAAGTTACTCTTTTTTCTAATTGCTCAATTTTCAAAAAATTCACTTAAAAATACTGACAATTAAGATATTTTTCACGAAAAATTACGAAATAAATTTCATTAGGACACGCGTCTCCTTCGTGGCTTTGTAAAAAATTTGAAATCAGTTTCCAGCTTCGGGTTTTGGACAAAAATTAAATAATTTTCTATCAAAAAAAGAACTAAATAAGCGAAAGTTTATAATAAATTATTTGAAAACTTATAGTGTTTATAGTGTTTGTTAAAAAAATGTGGTTTTTGATTTTTGACGAAATTTTTTTTGCGTTGCTTTGTACTCAAAAACGCTCTATTTTGTAGAGTTTTACATAAAAATACTGACGATCTGGATTTATTTTTCTCGAAAAAGTACAGGATGTATTTATAGCTTTGAAGGAATTTGACAAAAACTTTTTTCGGAGTCGAATTTGGGACAAGAACGAAAATATATTTATCCCGAAAACTATTAAGGTTTCCGCAAAACCGATCACAAAACTAAATTTTTTAATCAAAAACGCAAAAAAATTTAATTTTCTGATGATTTTCTTCGCTTCTGACAGTCATATGGGGTCTTTGCAGCCAAAAATGACAAAATTGATTTTGCTACAAAATTCGCCTCATTGATCGGTTTGCAGGGAACTGAAGAAAACCCTTTTCAGCTTCAACCAAGGAGTTAGAACTCATTAACTTAGAGAGCGGCAACAACTCAAAAGCGGAACTCAACACAGTGTTACTCAGGCGTAATCCATATGTGCATAAGTATTTTTTATTGACACTAATTTAATCTTCAAACTTTCAGATTATGAAATATTAACTCACTGATTATTGAAATGCACTGCATGAAATAATCTAAACAAATTGTTTCGGGTTCGGTCCTCATTAAAGTGTTCCGAAAATCACTCGCAATTTCCATATATTTATCTAGGTAATAGCAGTATGAAAATAACCACGCGCCACGGACCCTCAAGAAAAACATTCAGTGTTGATCAACAAGATTCGTTTTCAAAACAAAGTTACTGCCTTTGAAAAAAGATAGAATTTTTTCACATTTTTATTGCAGTTTGAAAAAGAGTGATTGATAATAAGCGAAAACTCACATCAATTTGTTGTTTGTTGTTAAACAGTTGCTTAAAATCCTAGGTATCTTTTGAGAACGAATGCAGATTCGCTCTCGAAAGTTCAAACCATTTTTTAAATTAATTTCTTTATTATTCTTTGTTATTGTAAAATGGAAACACTCCCTGCGTTTTATCAACGGAAAAAAATTTGAGGCGAAACAATGCCTAACAAAAAGATTTTGAAAACATGAATTCGCCTCAACCTTACAGAACTTGTCTACAGCTGGAGTATTGTTATTTAAAATAAACAATAAAGCCAAACTTACTAGTTCTATGGCCCAAAGTCTAAACTCACATATTTATGTAGATCAAACGGGACATTTTGCAAAACAATCATAAGGCGATATATCATTATTTTGCTTCAAATTTTAAAAAAGCCGAACAGAAATTCAAGATACCCAAATCAACATTAATGCAAGGAAACAAAGGAAAGCAAAAAAGATAATTTACAGTGGGCAGTTCCTAAAAATCACTAGTTTTGCATCTGCAACTCACAAAATGTTTTGCCTTCAAGGTCCACAAACACTAATTAGTTCACCTTATTCTCATCAGCCAA
>NW_026018893.1:0-8566 GCF_020466585.1 Dendroctonus ponderosae
AAGCGAAATGAGCAAGAACGCTCGTTGTTACATCATTCCAGAGATAACTAAATGGCCTTTATTCGAAGTTTTTCAAGAACTATTCGAGCCACAGAATTCGTTTTGGCATCGTTGGATAGAGATTTGAAAAGTCGATTCAGTCGTAACAACGTGAGTGAGGAAATTCAAGTAGTTTTCACCCAGAAAGCGAAATTTGAATATCACACACTTAGGTGCAAGATTATGCCAAAATTCAATGTTTTCCGTCCGGTTTTTGCTCATTTCTCGGAGACAAAATGAGCAAGAACGCTCATTTGTACATCATTCTAGACAGAAATAAATGGCCGTTTTAGAAAGCGAACCATGGATGGGGAAATGTTGGCAGTTTTCTCAAAAAATGCTTGAATTCAAGAAGTTTTAGATTTGCGTGGTTTTTTTTTGAGTTGCAAAATCCCCTTGAACATGACGCTGCTTTTTTCGAAGTTTCTCAAGAACCATTCGAGCCACAGAATTCGTTTTGGCATCGTTAGATAGAGAATTGAAAACTCGATTCAGTCTTAACAACGTGAGTGAGGAAATTCGAATAGTTTTGGCCCAGACAGCGAAATTTGAATATCAAACACTTAGGTGCAAGATTATGCCAAAATTCAATGTTTTCCGTCCCGTTTTTCCTCATATCTCGGACGCAAAATTAAACATGACGCTGCTTTTTTCGAAGTTTCTCAAGAACCATTCGAGCCAGAGACCCCATGACCCCCCCTGGATGGAAAGTTGTCTGCAGTTTCACTATGCTTGGGAGACTTATCTTGCATACCCAGATCCATCCTCTGACCTTTTGTGGGTAACAAATTTAAAAATAAAGATTCGTCGAGGAACTGCACTTTTGAGAGTTCCTTGATAGTGTTTATGACATGTTCATATATAATGTTTTCAGGTGTAAATATGACCTTAAAGTCTCGCCAACTAAAAGTCTGCTCCTTGAGGAGTATTATAGACCAAACTTAACGTATCTACGGCTTGGAGAACAGCTCAAATAGGGGTTTACTTACTCAAATTTGCTGGATAATGGTTGCTGTTTATAAGTACATTTGCCTTCCAGCCTTTTTCCATTCACTATCCGGCACGCGACACGTTGAGACTGGCATGTGTATTTCAATATAAACAGTTCTAATGTTTTGCGGGAGTCGGGCAGGGCAGGGGTTCAATGAAGCTATTTTTGGCAAACAGTCATTCATCCGGATTCTTTTTAACTCGTATTTTATGGAGCAAGCGCCGTTTTATCACAGCTTGTCTCGAATTTTGCATCATGTTCATAGAATAAGGCTTATATGTTAGTTGCGAGGGAATGAGAAATGGAACAAGTGCATTGAAAAACACGGTGGAAGCTTTAGATCCGAAAAAATCGACATTTTTGGTTCATTTTAAGCGATTTTCGAGCGGTTGCGATGTTTGACAAAAATGACAATATTTTGCTAATTTAAGGCTCGAATATCTGAAATATACATATTAAAGGACGTCTTGAGTCGAAAAGAATCCATTGAGCTCAAAAAACACTCTTATAAATTTTTGAATTTTGACCGAAATTTTCCAAGGATTTTTTCGGTAGATTTTTTCAAAAAATACCAAGATTCTCAAAAGTCTCGAATTTTGCATCATGTTCATCTCGAGGGAACGAGAAATGGAACAAGTGCCTTGAAAAACAAGCTGAAAGCTTCAAATCTGAAAAAATCAACATTTTTGGTTCGTTTTAAGCGGTTCATTTTAAGCGAGCGGTTCCGATGTATCCATCATGATATATAAGCTGTGGTTTTATCCTGTAAAATTTGAGGCAGTTCACGGTGGATCGTTGACTTTTCAATGCCAGGAAATTTCGAGTTATGAGCAATCAAAAAACTATTATTTATTTCAATTGGGCGTAATGCGGTTAAACAAACGAAATGCCATATAACAAAAGAAGGTTTATTTTCTTATAAAATATCCAATAACGTAATGAGATGTGGTGTGATGCAAATAGTTCAATTATTGTCGAGTTAAAACCATTCATACTACATCAGCATGGGATGATGTGGCTTGCTGCTCCATGTGGTTGACTATGGTCTGCTCGTCCCCCATTTGGGATGTTTCCCCGATCGACGGCAAGACTGGAAAGGCTCGTTCAATTTTTCTTCGCATCCTTTTCCTTAAGGATTTTGCTTTAAAATCTTCAATTTTCCTGCAAAGCATATTAACTTTGTAACGTTTTAGCTTAAATAAAACGTAGGCTGCGCGCTGCATCCCGACAAAACAGACATTGAGGGCGAAAAACAATATTCGAAAAAAAAGGTTTTTCTATATAGATTAGCCGATTCGGAAATGTAATTTAATTAGGTACTTACTGTTGCCTGCAGTCGATGAAAACTGCCAAAACAAATATTAAAATAATGACTACTACAGCTGCGATAACGAACACCACTACAGTGGTGACTTGATTGGTTTCATTGGTCAGAATTTCAGTTAGAGTCATTTCGGTTTTGTTTTCTTCGCCTGCAAAAAAAAACATTATTCACGATTCAACAGAAAAGTTTTCACACAGACATTAATCTGAGAAGGAACTCATGCTTGGTTGTTTCTCAGAAGTGATCAGATCAGTTCCGTAGGTATTTACATTGTTTTGGTCTGAGGTAGCGATTTCCTCAGCTAGCAGTCACGGTATTTATAGCAACAATCGAAGAAATATTTTCAATTTGTATTAAATTCTGACTGGCTGCATTCGCTTTGTTGAATTTTCGCTTGTGATCAAGGCCGTGAGTTCAAACAATCCGTGTAATTATTTATTTAATAATAAAACTTCACTTTGTCGCGTTTTATAGCGGGTGAGATAAGTTTATTTTTACCACCGGAATCTACTGAGGCGTCTTGTTTTAGTATTTAAGTAGGATTAAGTTGATTCCGGAATCCTTGGAATTTGAATCAAATAAATACTTGCTTCGCCTTTACAAACATTATTCAAATTTGGCGCGCTACAGGGAATGACAGAACTTCTGTGTTGACCATGGAATTTGGTTAGGAACCCCTGTCAGGAAATGTTTGTTTATTATTGAACATTTGGGCTAAAAAGGGCTTTTGTAATTGAATGTTTGTATTTTATAGCACCTACAATGGTATAGTCAAAAGTCGAAAAAACCACTGCAGCAGGAAATCACTAGGCCAAATCAATAGGTAAAGTTAAGAACCGCCACTAAATAACGGACTGGAATGTATCATCACACTGCTATTCTTATCTTGGTATAAAGTAAT
Organism: Dendroctonus ponderosae; assembly: GCF_020466585.1. Classification (NCBI taxonomy): domain Eukaryota; kingdom Metazoa; phylum Arthropoda; class Insecta; order Coleoptera; family Curculionidae; genus Dendroctonus; species Dendroctonus ponderosae. The sequence goes on from NW_026018893.1 coordinate 3,256, forward strand.
TATTTATGCAAATGGCAATAAGCAGCTGTATATTTAGCGTTAATTAACAGATCTCCAGCAGCTTGTCGAATAATTTTACACGGAGTGGATCCAAGAATACGCGAAATCCTTTAGTTATTTCAATCTTGTGTAGCCGCGATTAATGTTTCTCCATGAAAAATCAGCGGTGGGTCGCGGATGTTTGTTCCCTTCTTTCCTTAAAACTTTGGATACTTTCATTGCTTTTGATGTTTCCTGGAGGCTTGTCTAGAACGCTTAGAATTGAGATCATTTTTCAAAACTCGGTAATTTCCAACATTTATAAGTCTAGACAAATTTCCGCGCGCGTATTTAAGTATATAAGCGCTACATTTATTTGTTTTGCAATTTCATTTGTTATCCTTGTTCAATTTTATGCCTGAAAATGCACAAATACTTTCACAATGCGCTACTTCGTCCTTTCCATCGCGTGGTACCCGGCTACGACATCGCTCAACCTGATGAGGACAATGGAAAATATCCTGACTTCTGTAGCCAAAAAGGGCATAGAGTAAGTAAAATTTTACTTTCTCTATGCTTGCAGGTACTCACCAAATTGTTCGAAAGTTTGTCGCTCATAACTCTCCATTCGATCGAAGCGCGAAAACGAAACAAATACAAAAAGAACTCGACAGGTGAACTACAGTGGTATTAGAAGGTTTCGCATAGACTGATTAGCAAACCTGACTGGTACATTAATATTTCATTGCTCACTTCATAGAATCGGAAAGTAAATTGGTTAGATAACGACGCTGCAGAACGTGTCTGTGTTCAGTAAACTCAACCATGTGGTTGAAGATCTTCTTGATGCCAGTGGCGGCGCTCTAGGATCTCAACAGGGGGCACCAGAACTTTCTCTATCTCGATCGACCACCTGACGAACTGCCATTAGTAAATATTGTTTTACCTAGGAGAGATTGAATCAAATTAGAATACCTACATTCATTTATTGTTCCGAAAAGAAGATATTTTGAGCATTTATTTGGAATGATTCAATGCACTGATTGCATACGGTTGTGAATGTGGGCGACTCACCTAACGTAGATTACATTTCACGATCGAGCACTCGAATTTGCTGGAATTTCCGATAGTATTTATTGCCTAAGTGACGGGCATATACAATGTCAATTCCCTAATCCAGAAATTTGAGCTGTTTGAATGCGCATAGCTAGCAAGTACCTTTAAACTTACCAGACGCTATTTAACACATCAATTTTCCGCAGGAAAATGGTTTTCTACTTTGAAATCGACGAGGAGCACCTACAGAAGGCGTCCGTATCATTCCAAGAAATCCAGGTAACTGTTCCAGCAATTCCAGTTTGCCATTTACTCCCTATTCTATAATTGCAGGATTTGTTACCCAACTGGGATACGAAAATCACGCAACTTTACAAATACGAGAACAAGGGCTTTTACGAAGTGGTTCTGCTGATCAACGCCCAGTCCGAGGCGGAAGTTAAGGAATGGTTGGAGCAATACGAGGAGAGAAGCAAGTGCTCATACACTGTAGCCTCCACCAGGAAAACCACCGGCATGAAAGTGGGGTTTAAACAGTTCTTAAGGTGCCGCCACAACACCAACTACAAAAAAGGCAGCGGCGATAGCAAGCGGCTGAGTAGAAACACCAATTGTGAGTCTAGAATGATCGTCACGCTAAGAACAGCCACCAGAAAGAAATACCGGGGCAAGCCCGTAAATGCTCCTGATAGGCAGTACCCGTGTGAAATCAGGCTGCTCCCCTGCCACAACCACCCCATCGGATCTGATGAGGTGTTAGGCTGCAGGCCAGTTTCAAAAGCTACCAAGCAGAAATTGGCCAATCTCTTCGATTATGGGCACACTCCATCCACAGCAATGGCATGTTTGAAACTGGAACTGCAATCTAGTCGCGATGACTATGAACACGCTTTAAAGGACAGGAGCATCTGCCCGAAATATCAAGATACCTTACAATTGTTCAATAGTCGCAGTAGAGGAAAAAGTGAAACCACCCGGGAGTTAATGTTGGGAAAGATTCGGGAGTTCAATGAGCAAAGCCCGAACAGCGCAGCCATTGAGTTTGTTGGGGATGAATATGCAATATGGTAAGCCAGCTTAGAAGCTCTTTTCCTAATTGATAGCTGAACCTACTTCAAAGTTACGATAATGATGTTTTTTTTCAGTCTATGCCCGCCCTTGATGAAAAGGGCGCATCAGAAAAGTACCGTTGCTTCAGACATGGTCTTCGTGGACTCAACTGAGACATCAACCCACCACGCATCCAAGGTTCATGTGTTGTCCACCACATTTGAGTGTGGGGCGTTGCCTTTAGGCGTTTTAATAACTTCTACAGAAGGGCTCGATCTTATCACACTTGCCTATAGAATGCTGATGGAATTAGTCGGTAAATTTTGGTTTTTTGCGCTTAAGCCCAATTTGTAAAAAATACATTTTGCAGGAGAATCAATATTTGGAGGAAATCCCGAAGGTCCCCAACTTTTCATGACCGATGACTCAGCTGCTGTCCAAACTGCTTTGCAGATTACATGGCAGAAATCTTCAGTTCTACTGTGCAACGCCCATCTGTTGCAGTCGTGGTGGAGATGGCTGATCAAAGCAGACAATGCCATACGCCAGGACGATCAGCCGTTGCTTTTTCACGATTTTCGCGATATTCTGTATGCTCGTACCAACTGCGAATGCTCCACCATGTATGAGTTAGCCCTAAGCAGGGCAGCGCAATACGGGAATTACTGCGTGCGTTTACGGAACTATTGGCAAATAAAAGAGCAATGGGCGCTATGCTTTCGTCCTCAGCTGGCCAATGGGAGCAATCCAAAAATCGATAGTTCAGTGCGAATAATTAAGGACAGGATCTTCGGACTGATGAAGAAGTTCAACAGCATTCAAATGCTCGATTTTGTCTATAACAATTTCACGCAGTATTATCAGAAGCGGCTACTGGACGCCTCTACAAACCGCCCAATTCAAAACGTTCTGAGCCCGGAAACAACTTTGATCCCAGGCGATATTCTTCACAATATAAAAACGTTGTCAGAGGACATCTATTGGGTTCCCAGTACGAAAAACTCTGAAGTGTTTCACGTAGTAAATGGCGAAGCATTGGATTGTACATGTATTTACAAGAGGTCGCTGGAGATGCTTTGCAAACATATCGAGTGGATCTGCCTTTATACCAAACCGGAGCGATTCCATGTGGAAATAAGTAATATGGAACTGAGGGCAAAGTTTTACATTGCTGAAGGAAAATATCCCAGGCAACAGCAGCTGTTTCCAGAGCGGAGCCAATCATCGGACAACTGTTCAACCGAAGTTATCACCGTATTGGTGGAGGATGAGATTAAGGACGAAGGCGATAGTTGCAACGCGCGAACCAATGATGTGATTATTGAGGAAGGAACTGAGATTGTGAAGAACATCTGCACCCAGTTGACTAGATATTTGCGCGAATCTCCCAATCCAGCTCTCGTGGCTTTAAAGACACTGGAATCCCAACTCCAGGGAGAGTTTCAACCGCTTTGCCATAAACTTTCGAACGACAAAACGCTCTGAAGTTGCTGCTTGTAACCACAGGGTACAGTCTGCTGGGAGAATTCAATGAAGACTGGGTAACGCCGCTATTTGCATTTTGTTTATAATGTTCAACTTTATATATATTTTTTTGAATTTTTACCCTTTTGCAATGGTCAGAAGCATTTTTTGTTTAAGGCTTTAAAGGCAATTTACTGTTGTTTTCCATTTGCAGGCAGTCCGGACCCACTTTGCTGATACAACGACCGAAAGGCGAAATATTGAAGGTATGTAACTTAGCTACAGAATAAAATGGCAATTGGACTTAATAACGCATAAGTGGTCTTATCTTGGTGCATGCACATTACTGCGTAATTCCGTTCCTTGACTGAAAGTAAAAGTTTTGCTATTATTTCTGTTGCGCCAAAATTAATTTAAATATCTCAACCGACTATGATTTCTTCATGTCCAGTTAATGTTGGACTAGTTTGGCCATGGATTCAGCTCTAAGGAGTGCCTTAATGACTTGGCGCATCAAGCGGCGTGTTTTCATTAGTTGAATCATTTACTTTTTATTCGCAGTGTTGTTTCATTATAATCGGATCACTTTTGGACGCTCCTTTGTAACAGCATATGTTTAAATTTGTCGTGCACTTTATTAATAGCTATACAAATTTTAACTTTATTGCATAATCAGTGTCTCGTTATTTTAGGAGTAATTTTTAAATATGAAGTTGTTGAAACTGGGTTTAAGCGTGTCCGGATCTTGCACGATTTTTTACTATCTATTGAAAAAAAATGTTAGATGACGTTATTGTGGGTGAGATAAGATGTCGTCAATCATTACCTCTACTTCTCCTCTACTACTAAGTCRGGMTCAAGTTGCAGATTCATRCYACTTGAACACAATAATGCATTTTTTATATGCTGCGATAAATTTTTTTGGAAATAATCGAGCACTAAAAGGTTTACGGTTACAGAAACACTTAATGAATAGCGCAAGAAAGCCACTTGTGTCGGATAATGGTTTTGTGATGTGCAATCAACAATCAAATTCAACTAAATTCATTGCGCAACAATAACCATCATGCATCCATCGATTGTCGTGTTCAATCCAGCATCACAATCGGTCGTTTGTACAACCCTTTTTTCCTCTTGTGCTGATGGAAAGTTAGATACTTTCAAAACGGTAAAAGGCATTGAAGTGCGGCTGCTGATGTTGGCTGGCTTACGTAACAAGTGCGAAAAAATTGCACTTTATTGTTAATTTAACGAAAGTGAGATGTATTGGAAAGTTACCAGGTTTTTATAGGTAGCGTACAAATACAGGGTGATTCAAAATTGGCGTCATTCCTTTTAATGGGTAATAGGAGCTCACTTGGAGAGTACGAGGAAAATGTTGAAATTTCGCGTCACGGTTAATTTTTTTTACTATTTTTTCTGTACTAAAACACCGCCAGACAACACCTCCAGAGGAATGACGCCATTTTTGAATCACCCTGTATATGTGGATGCTATTTGGTGTTGCAATGGCCACAGAATATATTGCTCAGGATTCATCTTGTAACTGGCATACATTGTTTCGATTCAGTATGTAATTTGTGGAGAATTAAGAATCAATGTTGCGATTTGTATGCATGCTTTTCCATATATTAAAATCTCACTGCAAATAATAGTTTTGTTGCAATAATTTTGAATTTTGTGAATGTTCTGAGAAGTCACTAATTAACAAACAGCTGAATAAAAGCTTTATTCAGCTGTTTGTATAGAAGGGTTAGTATTT
>NW_026018894.1:0-8644 GCF_020466585.1 Dendroctonus ponderosae
ACATGTTCATATATAATGTTTTCAGGTGTAAATATGACCTTAAAGTCTCGCCAACTAAAAGTCTGCTCCTTGAGGAGTATTATAGACCAAACTTAACGTATCTACGGCTTGGAGAACAGCTCAAATAGGGGTTTACTTACTCAAATTTGCTGGATAATGGTTGCTGTTTATAAGTACATTTGCCTTCCAGCCTTTTTCCATTCACTATCCGGCACGCGACACGTTGAGACTGGCATGTGTATTTCAATATAAACAGTTCTAATGTTTTGCGGGAGTCGGGCAGGGCAGGGGTTCAATGAAGCTATTTTTGGCAAACAGTCATTCATCCGGATTCTTTTTAACTCGTATTTTATGGAGCAAGCGCCGTTTTATCACAGCTTGTCTCGAATTTTGCATCATGTTCATAGAATAAGGCTTATATGTTAGTTGCGAGGGAATGAGAAATGGAACAAGTGCATTGAAAAACACGGTGGAAGCTTTAGATCCGAAAAAATCGACATTTTTGGTTCATTTTAAGCGATTTTCGAGCGGTTGCGATGTTTGACAAAAATGACAATATTTTGCTAATTTAAGGCTCGAATATCTGAAATATACATATTAAAGGACGTCTTGAGTCGAAAAGAATCCATTGAGCTCAAAAAACACTCTTATAAATTTTTGAATTTTGACCGAAATTTTCCAAGGATTTTTTCGGTAGATTTTTTCAAAAAATACCAAGATTCTCAAAAGTCTCGAATTTTGCATCATGTTCATCTCGAGGGAACGAGAAATGGAACAAGTGCCTTGAAAAACAAGCTGAAAGCTTCAAATCTGAAAAAATCAACATTTTTGGTTCGTTTTAAGCGGTTCATTTTAAGCGAGCGGTTCCGATGTATCCATCATGATATATAAGCTGTGGTTTTATCCTGTAAAATTTGAGGCAGTTCACGGTGGATCGTTGACTTTTCAATGCCAGGAAATTTCGAGTTATGAGCAATCAAAAAACTATTATTTATTTCAATTGGGCGTAATGCGGTTAAACAAACGAAATGCCATATAACAAAAGAAGGTTTATTTTCTTATAAAATATCCAATAACGTAATGAGATGTGGTGTGATGCAAATAGTTCAATTATTGTCGAGTTAAAACCATTCATACTACATCAGCATGGGATGATGTGGCTTGCTGCTCCATGTGGTTGACTATGGTCTGCTCGTCCCCCATTTGGGATGTTTCCCCGATCGACGGCAAGACTGGAAAGGCTCGTTCAATTTTTCTTCGCATCCTTTTCCTTAAGGATTTTGCTTTAAAATCTTCAATTTTCCTGCAAAGCATATTAACTTTGTAACGTTTTAGCTTAAATAAAACGTAGGCTGCGCGCTGCATCCCGACAAAACAGACATTGAGGGCGAAAAACAATATTCGAAAAAAAAGGTTTTTCTATATAGATTAGCCGATTCGGAAATGTAATTTAATTAGGTACTTACTGTTGCCTGCAGTCGATGAAAACTGCCAAAACAAATATTAAAATAATGACTACTACAGCTGCGATAACGAACACCACTACAGTGGTGACTTGATTGGTTTCATTGGTCAGAATTTCAGTTAGAGTCATTTCGGTTTTGTTTTCTTCGCCTGCAAAAAAAAACATTATTCACGATTCAACAGAAAAGTTTTCACACAGACATTAATCTGAGAAGGAACTCATGCTTGGTTGTTTCTCAGAAGTGATCAGATCAGTTCCGTAGGTATTTACATTGTTTTGGTCTGAGGTAGCGATTTCCTCAGCTAGCAGTCACGGTATTTATAGCAACAATCGAAGAAATATTTTCAATTTGTATTAAATTCTGACTGGCTGCATTCGCTTTGTTGAATTTTCGCTTGTGATCAAGGCCGTGAGTTCAAACAATCCGTGTAATTATTTATTTAATAATAAAACTTCACTTTGTCGCGTTTTATAGCGGGTGAGATAAGTTTATTTTTACCACCGGAATCTACTGAGGCGTCTTGTTTTAGTATTTAAGTAGGATTAAGTTGATTCCGGAATCCTTGGAATTTGAATCAAATAAATACTTGCTTCGCCTTTACAAACATTATTCAAATTTGGCGCGCTACAGGGAATGACAGAACTTCTGTGTTGACCATGGAATTTGGTTAGGAACCCCTGTCAGGAAATGTTTGTTTATTATTGAACATTTGGGCTAAAAAGGGCTTTTGTAATTGAATGTTTGTATTTTATAGCACCTACAATGGTATAGTCAAAAGTCGAAAAAACCACTGCAGCAGGAAATCACTAGGCCAAATCAATAGGTAAAGTTAAGAACCGCCACTAAATAACGGACTGGAATGTATCATCACACTGCTATTCTTATCTTGGTATAAAGTAATTATTTATGCAAATGGCAATAAGCAGCTGTATATTTAGCGTTAATTAACAGATCTCCAGCAGCTTGTCGAATAATTTTACACGGAGTGGATCCAAGAATACGCGAAATCCTTTAGTTATTTCAATCTTGTGTAGCCGCGATTAATGTTTCTCCATGAAAAATCAGCGGTGGGTCGCGGATGTTTGTTCCCTTCTTTCCTTAAAACTTTGGATACTTTCATTGCTTTTGATGTTTCCTGGAGGCTTGTCTAGAACGCTTAGAATTGAGATCATTTTTCAAAACTCGGTAATTTCCAACATTTATAAGTCTAGACAAATTTCCGCGCGCGTATTTAAGTATATAAGCGCTACATTTATTTGTTTTGCAATTTCATTTGTTATCCTTGTTCAATTTTATGCCTGAAAATGCACAAATACTTTCACAATGCGCTACTTCGTCCTTTCCATCGCGTGGTACCCGGCTACGACATCGCTCAACCTGATGAGGACAATGGAAAATATCCTGACTTCTGTAGCCAAAAAGGGCATAGAGTAAGTAAAATTTTACTTTCTCTATGCTTGCAGGTACTCACCAAATTGTTCGAAAGTTTGTCGCTCATAACTCTCCATTCGATCGAAGCGCGAAAACGAAACAAATACAAAAAGAACTCGACAGGTGAACTACAGTGGTATTAGAAGGTTTCGCATAGACTGATTAGCAAACCTGACTGGTACATTAATATTTCATTGCTCACTTCATAGAATCGGAAAGTAAATTGGTTAGATAACGACGCTGCAGAACGTGTCTGTGTTCAGTAAACTCAACCATGTGGTTGAAGATCTTCTTGATGCCAGTGGCGGCGCTCTAGGATCTCAACAGGGGGCACCAGAACTTTCTCTATCTCGATCGACCACCTGACGAACTGCCATTAGTAAATATTGTTTTACCTAGGAGAGATTGAATCAAATTAGAATACCTACATTCATTTATTGTTCCGAAAAGAAGATATTTTGAGCATTTATTTGGAATGATTCAATGCACTGATTGCATACGGTTGTGAATGTGGGCGACTCACCTAACGTAGATTACATTTCACGATCGAGCACTCGAATTTGCTGGAATTTCCGATAGTATTTATTGCCTAAGTGACGGGCATATACAATGTCAATTCCCTAATCCAGAAATTTGAGCTGTTTGAATGCGCATAGCTAGCAAGTACCTTTAAACTTACCAGACGCTATTTAACACATCAATTTTCCGCAGGAAAATGGTTTTCTACTTTGAAATCGACGAGGAGCACCTACAGAAGGCGTCCGTATCATTCCAAGAAATCCAGGTAACTGTTCCAGCAATTCCAGTTTGCCATTTACTCCCTATTCTATAATTGCAGGATTTGTTACCCAACTGGGATACGAAAATCACGCAACTTTACAAATACGAGAACAAGGGCTTTTACGAAGTGGTTCTGCTGATCAACGCCCAGTCCGAGGCGGAAGTTAAGGAATGGTTGGAGCAATACGAGGAGAGAAGCAAGTGCTCATACACTGTAGCCTCCACCAGGAAAACCACCGGCATGAAAGTGGGGTTTAAACAGTTCTTAAGGTGCCGCCACAACACCAACTACAAAAAAGGCAGCGGCGATAGCAAGCGGCTGAGTAGAAACACCAATTGTGAGTCTAGAATGATCGTCACGCTAAGAACAGCCACCAGAAAGAAATACCGGGGCAAGCCCGTAAATGCTCCTGATAGGCAGTACCCGTGTGAAATCAGGCTGCTCCCCTGCCACAACCACCCCATCGGATCTGATGAGGTGTTAGGCTGCAGGCCAGTTTCAAAAGCTACCAAGCAGAAATTGGCCAATCTCTTCGATTATGGGCACACTCCATCCACAGCAATGGCATGTTTGAAACTGGAACTGCAATCTAGTCGCGATGACTATGAACACGCTTTAAAGGACAGGAGCATCTGCCCGAAATATCAAGATACCTTACAATTGTTCAATAGTCGCAGTAGAGGAAAAAGTGAAACCACCCGGGAGTTAATGTTGGGAAAGATTCGGGAGTTCAATGAGCAAAGCCCGAACAGCGCAGCCATTGAGTTTGTTGGGGATGAATATGCAATATGGTAAGCCAGCTTAGAAGCTCTTTTCCTAATTGATAGCTGAACCTACTTCAAAGTTACGATAATGATGTTTTTTTTCAGTCTATGCCCGCCCTTGATGAAAAGGGCGCATCAGAAAAGTACCGTTGCTTCAGACATGGTCTTCGTGGACTCAACTGAGACATCAACCCACCACGCATCCAAGGTTCATGTGTTGTCCACCACATTTGAGTGTGGGGCGTTGCCTTTAGGCGTTTTAATAACTTCTACAGAAGGGCTCGATCTTATCACACTTGCCTATAGAATGCTGATGGAATTAGTCGGTAAATTTTGGTTTTTTGCGCTTAAGCCCAATTTGTAAAAAATACATTTTGCAGGAGAATCAATATTTGGAGGAAATCCCGAAGGTCCCCAACTTTTCATGACCGATGACTCAGCTGCTGTCCAAACTGCTTTGCAGATTACATGGCAGAAATCTTCAGTTCTACTGTGCAACGCCCATCTGTTGCAGTCGTGGTGGAGATGGCTGATCAAAGCAGACAATGCCATACGCCAGGACGATCAGCCGTTGCTTTTTCACGATTTTCGCGATATTCTGTATGCTCGTACCAACTGCGAATGCTCCACCATGTATGAGTTAGCCCTAAGCAGGGCAGCGCAATACGGGAATTACTGCGTGCGTTTACGGAACTATTGGCAAATAAAAGAGCAATGGGCGCTATGCTTTCGTCCTCAGCTGGCCAATGGGAGCAATCCAAAAATCGATAGTTCAGTGCGAATAATTAAGGACAGGATCTTCGGACTGATGAAGAAGTTCAACAGCATTCAAATGCTCGATTTTGTCTATAACAATTTCACGCAGTATTATCAGAAGCGGCTACTGGACGCCTCTACAAACCGCCCAATTCAAAACGTTCTGAGCCCGGAAACAACTTTGATCCCAGGCGATATTCTTCACAATATAAAAACGTTGTCAGAGGACATCTATTGGGTTCCCAGTACGAAAAACTCTGAAGTGTTTCACGTAGTAAATGGCGAAGCATTGGATTGTACATGTATTTACAAGAGGTCGCTGGAGATGCTTTGCAAACATATCGAGTGGATCTGCCTTTATACCAAACCGGAGCGATTCCATGTGGAAATAAGTAATATGGAACTGAGGGCAAAGTTTTACATTGCTGAAGGAAAATATCCCAGGCAACAGCAGCTGTTTCCAGAGCGGAGCCAATCATCGGACAACTGTTCAACCGAAGTTATCACCGTATTGGTGGAGGATGAGATTAAGGACGAAGGCGATAGTTGCAACGCGCGAACCAATGATGTGATTATTGAGGAAGGAACTGAGATTGTGAAGAACATCTGCACCCAGTTGACTAGATATTTGCGCGAATCTCCCAATCCAGCTCTCGTGGCTTTAAAGACACTGGAATCCCAACTCCAGGGAGAGTTTCAACCGCTTTGCCATAAACTTTCGAACGACAAAACGCTCTGAAGTTGCTGCTTGTAACCACAGGGTACAGTCTGCTGGGAGAATTCAATGAAGACTGGGTAACGCCGCTATTTGCATTTTGTTTATAATGTTCAACTTTATATATATTTTTTTGAATTTTTACCCTTTTGCAATGGTCAGAAGCATTTTTTGTTTAAGGCTTTAAAGGCAATTTACTGTTGTTTTCCATTTGCAGGCAGTCCGGACCCACTTTGCTGATACAACGACCGAAAGGCGAAATATTGAAGGTATGTAACTTAGCTACAGAATAAAATGGCAATTGGACTTAATAACGCATAAGTGGTCTTATCTTGGTGCATGCACATTACTGCGTAATTCCGTTCCTTGACTGAAAGTAAAAGTTTTGCTATTATTTCTGTTGCGCCAAAATTAATTTAAATATCTCAACCGACTATGATTTCTTCATGTCCAGTTAATGTTGGACTAGTTTGGCCATGGATTCAGCTCTAAGGAGTGCCTTAATGACTTGGCGCATCAAGCGGCGTGTTTTCATTAGTTGAATCATTTACTTTTTATTCGCAGTGTTGTTTCATTATAATCGGATCACTTTTGGACGCTCCTTTGTAACAGCATATGTTTAAATTTGTCGTGCACTTTATTAATAGCTATACAAATTTTAACTTTATTGCATAATCAGTGTCTCGTTATTTTAGGAGTAATTTTTAAATATGAAGTTGTTGAAACTGGGTTTAAGCGTGTCCGGATCTTGCACGATTTTTTACTATCTATTGAAAAAAAATGTTAGATGACGTTATTGTGGGTGAGATAAGATGTCGTCAATCATTACCTCTACTTCTCCTCTACTACTAAGTCRGGMTCAAGTTGCAGATTCATRCYACTTGAACACAATAATGCATTTTTTATATGCTGCGATAAATTTTTTTGGAAATAATCGAGCACTAAAAGGTTTACGGTTACAGAAACACTTAATGAATAGCGCAAGAAAGCCACTTGTGTCGGATAATGGTTTTGTGATGTGCAATCAACAATCAAATTCAACTAAATTCATTGCGCAACAATAACCATCATGCATCCATCGATTGTCGTGTTCAATCCAGCATCACAATCGGTCGTTTGTACAACCCTTTTTTCCTCTTGTGCTGATGGAAAGTTAGATACTTTCAAAACGGTAAAAGGCATTGAAGTGCGGCTGCTGATGTTGGCTGGCTTACGTAACAAGTGCGAAAAAATTGCACTTTATTGTTAATTTAACGAAAGTGAGATGTATTGGAAAGTTACCAGGTTTTTATAGGTAGCGTACAAATACAGGGTGATTCAAAATTGGCGTCATTCCTTTTAATGGGTAATAGGAGCTCACTTGGAGAGTACGAGGAAAATGTTGAAATTTCGCGTCACGGTTAATTTTTTTTACTATTTTTTCTGTACTAAAACACCGCCAGACAACACCTCCAGAGGAATGACGCCATTTTTGAATCACCCTGTATATGTGGATGCTATTTGGTGTTGCAATGGCCACAGAATATATTGCTCAGGATTCATCTTGTAACTGGCATACATTGTTTCGATTCAGTATGTAATTTGTGGAGAATTAAGAATCAATGTTGCGATTTGTATGCATGCTTTTCCATATATTAAAATCTCACTGCAAATAATAGTTTTGTTGCAATAATTTTGAATTTTGTGAATGTTCTGAGAAGTCACTAATTAACAAACAGCTGAATAAAAGCTTTATTCAGCTGTTTGTATAGAAGGGTTAGTATTTCAGTTGATCGGTACCACAATTTGCCGATTACATGGAGTTAAATGGCGTTTTTTTTCTTCCACTTTTCCGAATCGATTTGACATGGAGTTGATTCGTTTTGGTCTGAATACTAATTGGTGTGAATTTCAATCAATCCTAACGCCCTGTGACAATTTTATTCAATTTTAAAACTTTTCCTTCCATAAGGGCCCGTACAAACTTTTTGGTCTCCCCCCTGTAGCTCCCAGGGGATTTTTTTTTTAACCGACCAAAGGTGATTTGTCGTGTAACTTCCATATCTAACCACGTGGCAAGGAATAGTTCGAACAAAAAACTGAAAAAATTATCGCCAAAAATTTTGGTGGGTGAAAACCTTGCTATTTTTTCGAAATTTTACATTTTATTTTTTTTTCTCGAAAACGAAACGGACCTATCGGAAAAAGTTGTTCTTTATAAAATATCGCGCGCGTCGAGCAAATGGATTTTAAATGGTTCGGATGGGTAGATACCTATTTAAGYTTCCTTATACAGGGTGATTCAAAATTGGCGTCATTCCTTTTAAGGGGTAATAGGGGCTCACTTGGAGAGTACGAGGAAAATGTTGAAATTTCGCGTCACGGTTAATTTTTTTAACTATTTTTTCTGTTTTCCTAAAACACCGCCAGACAACACCTCCAGAGGAATGACGCCATTTTGAATCACCCTGTATATGTGGATGCTATTTGGTGTATCAATGGTCAGAGAATATATTGCTCAGGATTTATCTTGTAACTGGCATACATTGTTTCAATTCAGTATGAAATTTGTGGAGAATTAAGAATAAATGTTGCGATTTGTATGCATGCTTTTCCATATATTAAAATCTCACTGCAAATAATAGTTTTGTTGCAATAATTTTGAATTTTGTGAATGTTCTGAGAAGTCACTAATTAACAAACAGCTGAATAAAAGCTTTATTCAGCTGTTTGTATAGAAGGGTTAGTATTT
>NW_026018895.1:0-7855 GCF_020466585.1 Dendroctonus ponderosae
CCTACTTTTCAATACTGGCTGATAAGATTTTCTAGACAGCACCAAAAAAATTACAATATTTATTGATAATATTACAACATTTATAAAAGAACATTATAAAATATTTTATGTACAGTTATATGATAATAATACATTACATATCCTTTCCCAGAATTTTAACATGAGCGTTCTTGAATCCATATTTATAATATCCCAGAAACGGAAAATGTTCCATTAACCAAAAGTCTCGATATTTGGAGCTATTGTGGTACCATCTAAATGGAGCCCATCTCAAACTAAACAGTACAAATGCAATAAAGACGAGCAACAATTTTTCCCAAAAATGTAGTTTTTTATATTCCATAGAGTCATAATTAATTTTGTTAGCAAGTAAGAACTGCATTGAGCACATAACAGCGTTAAAATTTAATATGGGATTTATCGCCCATAAACCATTGACTAAATATCGGGACATTTGTAGAAATTCAGGATCATTTTTCTTGATGTGCGGAATGAACACTTGTTGAATTAACTTTTCGCATCTGGCTTTCACTTCAGCAACAGACCCGTTGCAAATATTGAATCTAAAAATAAAAAAAAAATCAAGCTAATTCGTTATTTGAAAAATTCTTTACTGACATCATACAGGTGAAATAACGTAAATATTTTACCTGTCTTCTATCCCCAACATATGTCCTACAACCCTCCACACATGAATGAAAGCCATCCACTCTTCAGGTGTGGCATTGTGAACTCCCAACATTTTCTCACGTGTTAGTTGAAATCCCATAAATCCGAACTGGGTCAGTACCATATCTTTTTGAGATATTCTGTGAAGCCCCGCTTTGCACCCTCTATTGCTCGCCGAGTTGTGGAGATTTTTTACTTCCTTAATCGACTGCCACAGTCTATTAACAGGCACCAAGCACGTTTTGTAGTGTTTGTATAAAATATAATTCAGATATTGCAGGAAAAGTATTATTTAAGCGCAGGAATGATGGTATTAGTACTGGAAGACGAAAGTAACTTGAAATAGCGAGGACATTCATGTACAGAGTGTCCTGTAAGCACATAATCAAAATGGTACTGCGACATTCTTTGTTAAGGCACAACTTTGCTTTAAAAAAGCTGTCTGGATCTTCTTCAATTTACAGCCAAAGTTCCTCAAAAAAGTTACGTTTATTGTAACGTCGAGAAATTGTTACAATCGATTTTAATGAAACTTGCTGTGGATTTATTTCTACGTTCGACTCATCCGACGATGATCCTTCGCCGGTTTCAAGGCATGAGCGCGAAACTCAATCTCGTTTGGTCAGCATAATTTTTTACTTTGTAACCGAATAACTTTCTTTGTACTGATGTATTACTCCTTTGTGGAGATTTTGGCTCTTTATATTAATTGAAATCAGATCGTTTTTTCTAGTCAAAAAATATCGCAGTACAATTTGGATCATGTCCTAATTGGGCATCCCGTACAGTTTTTAAATAGATTATGCAAACTACTTACTTTGAACCAGGTTTAAACTCTGCATCATACCAGATATTCATATGAAATATCGTTGCCACATATCTTCTGTAAGCAGTCATATTTGTTCCAGACATTTTGGTATGTTTCAAAATTTGTAAAATGCTCGGTATCGACAAGACCGCTATGAGCCCAAAAAGTTTTGCAGTGAATAGTGCAAAAATGTTTCTATGATAAAACGCTTGTCCCCTAGAAAAAAAATTATCATAAATAATTACCTGAATGGTTATCGTATCGTAAGTGAACTGTTACAGTCCAAGATGAGCGCAAGTTGGAAACATGATATGCCAACTGTTTGAAAAATAAGAAAGACCGGACCTTTCGAGCTGGCAAACTCAAGTCTGGTCTGAGACATATCGAAGTCCAAAACATAAGAAAATAATTATTACTCTTATAAAGAGAAGCACCCTACACGGACCCCAGTCCGAACAGTTGTAGACGATCAAAATTGATCTTTGGAGTCAATCAATACGTGACAACAAACGAATACGGGAAACGGTGAAATCAAAGTTTATCCCATGAATTATATTGATATGGATAAATTGGCACATCCAGAATCATCCTGCTTAAATAGAACACGGTTAAGGCTACCCATTTACGTAAAAACAAGAGAAACAATCGGAATGTTTTGGGGATTTTGTATGTACTAGTTTTCTCATAATTTTTCCTTAAATTCAAACGGAGAGAAATTCAGTTTAACCAATTGTAATCGTTTAGGTGTATGGCTCAAAGTTTAATTTTGTTACTCGACATGGCGCGATGTTTTAATGACGAAGGACACATTAATCATCTGATAGCAGGAGTAGATCTGTGGCTAATAAATTTGTCATCCACAATTGCCCTTTTTGTTATATTTTCAAATGAATTTATTTATTTTTCTAAACATACGCACACAGTTCTAAAGTCAATGTTAGCCGCAGAAAAATTGCATGAAGTTATTTAAATCAATTAGTAGATACAAACTAACACCCTGTAATAATAGAGGCAGAGACCCACAAGCAGATTTTAGTCGAGTAGGCAGGTACACTTTCTTAATGCCAATCTTATCTTATTATTTTGTTAAACTAGTTTATCGATTTAGCTCCTTATGATCCACTTAATATTTTATATATTTTCTCATTCGCAATAGCCGGATGTAATCTTCATAAGTACGTACATACGTTTTAAAAATTCGTTCTGCAAACCGTGAACTTGCTAACGAAACTTTAATGATAACTTTAATATCAATTCAAAATTTAGCAAAAAATATAAAATTGTGCCATACCATATTAATAGAACAGTTAATTAGGTAATTAAGTTTTAAATTTTGTTTTTCCACTAGCAGTCCTCATCAACAACTATACACCAATGGTTCCACAGCGTAGGCACCTATAATAGGGATGGTCGGTATTTAACGTAATCGCTAAAATAACAGTGTTCCAAACGTCTAACCTTACGGATTATTTAGTGTTATTGTGAAACGAAATGCGAGAGGTTATTATTTCAGGTGCCATCGTAAACGCGCGAAGAACCAGAATCAGTAAAAAGTATCTGCAAAAAAATGTATTCTTAAATGTTAATTCATTTTTAAATGAAAATGAGATTTTTAAACCTTTTCGCATATAAACCGTATATTTTGTATATTTTATTTAATCACTCTAGTTTTATTATTATCAGTTTGTTTGTTCTTTAAGTAGTTACTTCTGACCCATATTCTGTTTCTGATTTCAGAATATTTTATTTTAAGTTTACCAATGTTGAGAATATGGGTTTTAATAAAGGAAATCATTCTCAAATGAAATCATCACTATTTCTGCTATGATCATCATTCTGCATTTTTAATGAAAAATTTAAAAAGTAACATATTCCTTTTGGAACCGCGTTTTGAAACCTATTACCAAGTTGCAACTGCAACGTTGTAACACGTTACAGAAAAATAACCGTTTATCACCCCTCTAGTACAAATTAGTTTATATATTTTTTGAACTTACAAAAACAAAAAGGAAGAAAATCTTCGAAAAAATCAGCTTTTGCCTAGATTTGAGTGAAATAGCCGTGTTTAAATTGGGCTCCGTTGTTACCTCGAAATGTTCTAAAGGCGGGCCGGCATTTACCTACCAACCTATTACCAAGATAAAGCTGGAACGTTGTAACCCGTTACAGAAAAATAACCGTTTATCACGCCTCTAATCTATAAGAAGTTAAAATTAGTTTCTCCAAAATTATTCCGCAATTACACCAATGCCAAGACGAATTCTGCGATACAAAGAATGTTTACCTTTTAAACAACTCTTCGTCATAAAACGGCGGCAAATCAGCATTTTGGTTGAAAGAGTCTGCAGTGTCGTCGCATGGAGTTGCTGCCCCTTCACTTAACAGTTTTTCAACAAATAGGTGTGCTACATATTTAAGCAAATTAGTTTAACCAGCACTGTAAATTATGCCGCTATATTTACCTTTTTCTTCCAGCACGTCCATCACTTCATTCATATCTTCGCACTTTCTCAACAGTATCTGCAAGTAATGACCCACATTGTGTTATTTGGCAATTCACAACGTTTTACCAGGGCAGACCATCATTTAAATTTAACAGAAAATTCTAAACAGCTGTGATTGATAGTTGGTAAATTTATCAGTCAACACACTGCATTATTCAAGCTACTGCTTAACTGCTAGTTAAATCTATGCAATTCTTTAATCAAATGGACAATGACACGGTTTCTTCTACTCGCCAATGCTCACTTTCACCGTTAGTGTCGGTCGAAGATGTGCCATCGATTTTACGCTTAAACTGGGACCTTTGCCTTTTAAATGTAAATACCTGCAGTATGTTGTAAAATAAATGATTAACAAAAAAGTTAATTAATATTAACCGTTATGATACCTAATTGGATAATAAGAAACGCTCTTAAGAATGCAATTTTGAATAGTTTTAAGCTATTAGAATTCGAGTAGGTAGGTAGAATCTTCTTACCTTTTGCGGAACGCATGTCACATACAATTCTCTAATTATAAATTTTATTAACCTATTAGTTAATACCCTTTAAATATCTAACTCGTGATTTCAGTTCGACTATTTTAGAGCAAGGCTAATATTGCATTAAGTGTTTTTGAATAGAGTTATTTTCACAATAAACCAAACGAAAGATAAATTTCATAGTTTGCATCTGACAAATATCACCAAAGAGCGAATGTTATTTAATATTTCTATTTTATTTTATCATAACTTTTTTTCCGATTGCAAATTTGAGTAAACCAATTATTAATACTAATGGGTTTTTCGTTTCAAGCAATGGCCTCGAAAGTATATCTCTTTCAATTATTAATAATTTGCTGTTTGGACTTATTTGTCAGATTGAATGGGAAAAATTCACATAACTAACGCAGTCGATAAATAAATGGAACTCATATAAATAGAACTCGTCATAGTCTTCAAAACTTGGATACATAGTGAACGGAACATGGAAACTCACATCATAAGTGGAAGTTCCCTAATGTGGAATAAGGAATGGCTGAAGTAACCAAATTTCTCAAAGTAACCAAATTGTTTTAGCTTGTTACTCTTTACTTTACGGGTAGGTATTATTACAATATTGGCTATTAACTCAGAAACAGTTGAAAATCAATATTGAACATTTATATCGAATGGGCTTAGAATTTTACGAATAGCTCGAATATGCAATACAGAGTACGGCATTCCATTTAAAAAAAATGTAAGTTTAGTCACTACAGGTACAGTTTGAGACACCCTGTATCAATTGTTATTATCTTAAAATAAACCAGACGTGAATATCTGCAACTTTAGTAAAAGTAATTATGCTTACCTTTACTGCATGCACGAGAACAGACGAGCGTCCAGCGCACAGAATGTACCACAATAAATGTACACTTGAGTAAGTCAAACTGTAAATAATTATAGGGTTTTTAGTCAAACATGTTGCCATGGAAAAATTGATCTTCGCACAGTAGTATTGACTTTGAAATACATGGAAATTTTAATTATTGCCGGTAATAAGCATTCAATGTAGTAGCGCAATTAATCACGATGCACATTGCTTTAAATTGGTAATTTGCATCATCAGACGCTTTAAATCTTTAATTAGCCAAATTATATGTTTTCTATGGTAATCATTTGGTACACTGGTACAAAACGACTTCGATAAAAATCTACTGAATTTCCTAACTTTGACAAATCCCATTATTTTTTCTCAAGCACCAACAATGACCATGATTAAGACAAAGAGAACACAAATTATTTCTGATTTCACACAAGTTAATTCTGATTCTCAAATATTAAACTACTAAGAGGGTGATTTAAAATCGTAATCACTTTCTGATCAAAACTACTCGAATTTTTTCACTCATTTTTTTATGACTGAATCGAATTTTCAATTATTTCTCCAACAGTGTCAAAACGAATTATGTGGCTCAAATGGGGCTTGAGAAAGTTTGAAAAAGGCGGCGTCATGTTTGAGTCGCCAAAAAAACACACGCAATTGTAAAACTTTTTGAAACCAAGGCTTTTTTGAGAAAACTGCCAACATTCCCTTATCGATGGTTCACTTTCTAAAAAGGTCATTTAGTTCTCTCAGGAATTATGTAAAATAGAGCGTTTTCGCTCATTTTGCGTCCGAGAAATGAGCAAAAACAGGACGCAAAACCTGAAATTGTGGCATAATCTTGCACCTAAGTGTCTGATATTCAAATTTTGCTTTCAGGATGAAAACTACTCGAATTTATTCACCCATGTTGCTGAATCGAATTTTCAATTATGTTGAGAGAGAGTTATTTGAGAAATCCGCCAATATTTTCTTATCGATAGTTCACTTTCTAAAAAGACCATTTAGTTCTCTCTGGAATGATGTAAAAATTAGCGTTTTTGCTCTTTTTGCGTCCGAGAAATGAGCTAAAACGGGACGGAAAACATGTAATTTTGGCATAATCTTGCACCTAAGTGTCTGATATTCAAATTTCACTTTCTGGGTTAAAACTACTCGAATTTCCTCACTAACGTTGTTACGACTCAATCGAGTTTTCAATTCTCTATCGAACGATGCCAAAACGAATTCTGAGGCTCGAATGGTTCTTGAGAAACTTCGAAAAAAGCAGCGTCATGTTCAAGTGGATTTTGCAAATCAGAAAAACCCACGCAAATCTAAAACTTCTCGAATTCAACCATTTTTTGAGAAAACTGCCAACATTCCCTTATCGATGGTTCACTTTCTAAAAAGGTCATTTAGTTTTCTCTGGAATGATGTAAAAGTGAGTCTTTTTGCTCATTTTGCTTCCGAGAAATGAGCAAAAACGAGACGGAAAACATGAAATTTTGGCATAATCTTGCACCTAACTGTCTGATATTGAAATTTCGCTTTCTGAGTCAATCAAATAAATTTCGTATGTGTCTGCAAATTCGGGCCTGTTTCGTTGTCAAACGGCTACCGAGATCATATACTATCTTGTACAATATCTTCAACTACTATCTTAAAAATATTTCAAAACACTGTTTTATCTTTCAGCTTAACCGTTCAGCGGAATCACGCCAATATGCAATTGCCCTGTACACACTTTATGTAATCTTGAAAAGTGAATTTCGCGGAACACATTCGTGCACAAGCTTGCACTTGTACAGTTATCGATATAATTAATCCTCAAGGACTGGTTATCTTCAAGAACGGCTCGTGCATTGCCTCATGAGCTGATATGCAACTCACGCTTACAGTATCTTTAAACGTGTGCTTGTAATCTCTGATTTTTCGAAGATACCCGGAACAAGCAGATTTGATACTATTTGAGAAAAGAGAATAGGCAGTATACCATTGGAAAATTTGCATTCACTCATAAACAATGGCATAATTTGAAGGGGAATAATTTAACGCGAAATTAAGATTCGCTAGAGAAACCCTTAAAGTGCTTAATGATTTGCAAGAGCGGATAATCTCCACCTCAAGTGCGTTGCCGACCTCAATTGGAAAAAAATTGTCGAGTTTTGAATTACAATATTTTAGAGTACATAGTTGAACAAGCCGTATCCTGTTTAAGGAATTTGTGCTCACGCGACTGAACAGCTATTTCAGCGACACTCTGTATAATTGCTACATTAGGATAGGGCGGATAGGCGAAGAACAAAATGCTCAAGCGGTAACAAATTGAGCAAACTTTTTTACATAATATCTACTTTATCCTAATGTTTTGTTAATGTTGCAATTCACTTAATATCACTTAACGCTTCCTTTGCCTTAGGTTCTTAGCAGTATGCTGTTAATTAGTTAACCTTCACTAGTGTTATGGTGGTCAGTCATTATGCGTAAATAAAGTAGGTACAAATGTATTTTGCAAATTCAAAAATGGTTGATTCGCGTTTTGCAAAGAAAC
>NW_026018896.1:0-8403 GCF_020466585.1 Dendroctonus ponderosae
CGAATAGTACGTCAGAAACTGGGGATAATTTATCTAAAACATTTTCTTCGATTTTGACAGGTGGCGCTGTAATCCATCAATTATCAATTTTTTTTCTTAAGATCTGCTACACTCTCTGTTATTTAATTGAAACGCTAAAAATTTTAGTGTGACCAATAGCATCTATTAATGTCAGAGGAATATTCAGCCCGAACATTTTTTGATGATGAAAATCAAATACGTACCTCCAAATCAACAAAACATCTATTTGTTTATTGAAAGTACATCGGCCGGCTTCTCCGTATACAAAAATAATTTCAATTTTTTCTTGTACAGTTAATGCGCCTATATCAAAAATTATAGTATCTTATTAAAATCAAATTCAAATAGTGGTTCTAAGTCAGAACGAAATTAATAAATGTCAAAGTCAACAATTTAAAATTTCTACGCTTGTATCAGCGTTCCTACATTGAGTTCAAAGAAATTTTAGATGACTTTGACAGCTTCATTCAAAATACATTTTGAAATGTCACGTATTGGCAATACGAATTTTCAAACTATCAATGCTATCCTTTTAATAAACAAATAAATGCTTTGTTGATTTGTATATGTTGTTTGTATGTATACGGGTGTTTTCTCGATTACCAGGGGGCGTTTGACTGTGTTGATCTCGGGAAACTTATCAGCATCCTTCAGAACATGAACTTAGATGGCAGAGACATCCGCATTATAAAAAATCTGTATTAGAACCAAGTCTCTGCAAATGTGAGGACATGACTACCGAGTACGTCCCCATACAGCGAGGTGAGGCAAGAATGTGTCCTTTCCCTATTGCTCTTTGACACATGAAAACCCGGGGGAAAAAGCCATGCATGCCCATTCCGTTTACTTTTGAGAAAAAATATTTTTAGTTGAACCAGCTTCAATGAAAAACAAAAAAAGTCCAACATAAATAGAAAATGTGTAAAGAAAATGATATTTCACAATAGTTCATAAAAAACAAAGAAATAACGGAAAATTAATATTTTAGGTTTTTCATTTGAAAAACTTAAATATTTTCATATTTCATTCAATTATTCAACTAATACTCATCATCGCCGCTGTCATCATTATTAGCTTGAAATTCCGTCTCAAGAAAGTATTCATAGAACTATTGCGATTTCGGACTACCAAGGAACATGTGGACGCATAAAAACAATAGTTATTGGTGTCTACTTCATTCATGGTTCAATACTACTGCTTCAAAGTTTTCTTCTTTTGCTGCGACTCTTCTCTAGTCCTTTGCTAAAAGAATACAATTTTTGGTCTTTCGTAAAATGAAGTTCTGTCTCGGTCATTTTATTTTTGGACATTTTAGTTTTTTTTGGTTTTTTAAGATCTTGAATCAGTTCTCAATCAGTGTTTTGTCTTCTCTTTCAGATATCTTTTTCAATTTCCTTTTGAAATATGGATAATATTCGACATGAATGTGTGACATGAATATAGGATTTTATGTATTTAATAGCCTTCTCGACCGAAGCATATATAGATTTTTTTTACTACTAACACGGATAATTGCCTAAATTGATTTAATTAGATTTTGAATTTCCCATTAATTATCTAAATGTCGCAATTTTTGATACCCTGACTAAACTGCAAAGTTTTAAAACTGCCGCAATATAATTTATCGGTCTCCAGATAAAAGTTTTATGAAAAACGTCTGGAAAAAGCGAAAAGTTAGTGAATCCTAAAGTTACAGTGATTTAGAAGTGGAAATGGATGGCAACTAAAAATAATGAAAAGCGTAAACATCTTTCATTATTGATCAATATATTATTATACTCTTATTGACCTAGGGAGAGAAATATGAATTATCACTAGAGAAATGGAGTAAATAATGGTGACCTCAGGTTAGTAGAAAAAAAAGTTTTCCCCAGTAAGGTAAATCTTTCGTTAGTTAAACAGGGTGATTCAAAATTGGCGTCATTCCTTTTAAGGGGTGATAGAGGCTCCCTTGGGGAATACGAGAAAAATATTGAAATTTTTTTTTCGAAAATTTCTAGAAGATATCAACAGTTGAAGATCGAATTTCAACTTTGTTATTAAGCATTATTTTGAAATTGTTCCATGTTCAATTGGTAGCATATTGGAATACTTAAGCATTCAAAAAGAAAAATTACGATCTTTGCTTCAAATTACGAACATTTCTAATATCAAAAAAGTTTTCTTCTACAATTTTTTGATGAAAAGGCACAGCGGCACTGATGTTTTTTGTCATTAACAGATAGTTACAGGTGGATAGCCCTTGTCAATCATAACAATAATTTGTCAAACTGTGACTTACTTTGAATTTCCTTTCACGAATTTGCGGATATGCGATTAGTTCAGGGGAAATGCTCCAGTAACATGGCAGAAGCTGAAAGAACTCACGCCAACAAAGGGCGAGGAGAGTTGTTTCAGGCACAGAGATACAAGTATTGGACATAACCGAATCAGGGCCTTCCAGGGGCACTTAGAGCACAATAACTGACACTTTCCGAAGCACTAAATAAATACCGAGGAGGGCTACGTTCCTACCACGTTCGTACGATACACACAGTACAAGGAGCACACACATGTACAAATAGAGCAGGAGTTAATTAACTGAAAAGTAGATTACACAGGCACTAGCGTGTTTGGAGTTAACCATTCAAATGTTTGGTGTTGTATGGATTATTAAATTACAAATTTTGTAAACACCAAACCCCGCAGAATTCGAGGTTAAGAGAACAGGTTGACATTGCGTAAACAAATCTTGTTGAATTTACGGTTTTCCTTGTCTATCTTATTGTCAGTCTGTATGATTCCATGGTTACCGGAGTTTTAAATAATTACGAAGCAACAAGTATTTGCGCAATGTTAATTAGGCAGATTACCTTGAAAAACATTGCCGCCATATTTCTGATATAGTTTTTAGTTATATATAGTTAGGCAAATTTCTCAGTTTTTAATAACAATTAATTTCTTTTACTATTTTTTCTGTACTCCTATAACAGTGCCAGACAACACCTCCAGAGGAATGACGCCAATTTTGAATCACCCTGTATATTGGGCACATGCAAGGTAGTTTGGCTTGGAGATTTCATATTCCGAATTATATCGTTTTGCTCTACTAGATGGCCTGATTAGTTCAAATTTTGACAAAAACTGGACATGTATTGTTCCCCCCCCCCCNCCCCGGGTCTTCATATACCCTGAGCAAATTTTCGCCAAATCATTGGACAAAGCACGGGAATGAATTGTTGTCAACGGAGAAGTAATAAATAACTTACGTTAGGCGGCCCATACGGTTCTGCTGGCAGGAAGTGCTGATTTGCAGCTACTGCTGAATAGGGTTGTGGCTAAAAGCGAAGGAAGAGGGCTGAAGTTAAATGTCAGCAAGACCCAAACTATGGTTATTAGCAAAAGTGGTGAGCTTCTAGCAAACCTGAGTACAGGCAACCAACAGATTCCGCAGGTCTCCAGCTTCTGCTGGGGTGCTTGTTGAGCAGTGAATGGGATAACACGTAGGAAATAAGGTCCCATAGCAGGCTTGAGCAGCATTTAGCAACATGAACAAGAAAGTTTTTACATATTGGGACTTACTATACGGGACATACTCGAAATTCCATTAAAGTAAGTCCTTTTCAACAAGAAATGCGACTCAAATTAAGTAGCACGTAATTCCTTATAGAAAAAATGAATAGTTATTCGAGTGGCTCCATCTATCATTTTTACATAAAATTTCAAATAAATCAAAAACGTTTAGATTAGTTATAGAATATTATACACGAAATATATTTAGATACCCTGTATAGGGTGTGTCATTTAAAATAAGCAAGTTGATACCTACTTCCGGTATAATCGGAAGTGTGGTCACCTTGAAAATATTATAGATCGCTTGCCCTCAATGCTTCGACACACCGTCCAATTTTCAAATTTCTCCTAGTTACAGTTTGCCAGATATCGATCGCAGCGTTTTCCAGTGGTGCACCCTGTATACTCCGTTAAATAAGTCCAGCAGTATATCCAAGGTGTCGTCGTTCATTTATTTGAATGTTTTGACTGGGATTTGATCTGTCTTTGATCAATACTCTGTTGATCTCTGTYAAACGTTGTTTTGCTTCTGAATCTCTTAGATTAGTACTATCGATTTAGGTATTTTCKAAACTTCTTTTTATTTGTTTCATGCTAAAGCTGCATCCTCACCGAGTCTATCTTTAAAATCTGCACTTTTGGAAAAGTTATCTACCTTTATTCCTTTATTCCTGTATATGTATGTTTTGCCCAACTATTCAATCAAATACAGATGTTTAARAGCGAATTGAAAGAGCAAAAAAGCTCAACAGCACCGAACACCCTGTAGACCCTGGTACAATTAAATACAATAAGCCAATACATAGCAGAACGCGGACAGAACGGCTAGCAAAGGAAACAATATAATCACACGAGAGCCGGACGAAACAAATGATATGAATGATAAACGTATTGAAGGGAACAACACATCAAAAACTAATAAAATAGAAAAGCTTACAAAACAAACCAAACAGCTACTGAAAAAATGGAGAGAGCTTATTAAAAACGTTGATAAAGCAAAGTATAGGCTTGAACGTCTTAAAAAAAACGCACATAAAAAAGAAAATAATCAAGTTGAGAGACGAACAGGGTAACATAACAATAGATCGAAGAAGAAGAAGAAGAATAGAGAAGGGGACATTGTGTCACCCGAACTGTTTACACTCGTGCTAGAAGATGTTTTCAAAGACCTACACTGGGAAGACAGGAGTAAATATATCGGGGGAAAAACTCAGTAACCTAAGATTTGCTGATGACATTGTCATTTTTGCCCCAAAACAGTGAAGAATACAACACGTGCTTATAGAATTACAACAAGAAGCAAGAAAGATTGGCCTAAAAATGAACAGTTCTAAATCCAAATTCATGACAAATCAACGGACAAACATAGAGAGTATAAATGTGTTAGGACAAGTAGAGAAAGCGAACTCTTATGTCTACCTGGGGCAAGAAATAACATTGGGAAAAACAAATCAGGGACTTGAAATTGATCATACATTACATCTAGGATGGGCGGTCTACGGGAAGATGCGATACATCTTCAACTCCAACTTACCCCTCAAACTAAAAACGAAGGTTTACATAGAATGCATTCTCCCAGTAACAACCTACGGATGTGAAACTTGGGCTCTAACAAAGAAAAACATAAATAAATTAAAGATRCACCAAAGAGCAATAGAACGAAAAATGCTAGGAATAACACTTAAAGATTATAAAACCAATGAGTGRATAGATAGTGGTAGAAATAGAAGCAAGGTCGAAGATATAGCGAGGCGAATAGGCGATCTTTAATGGAACTGGGCCGAACATACAATCCCGAAATACAATCAACTGGAGCGGAAAAACAACAAAATGGATATCTTGGGAGGAAAAGAAACACGGGCAGACCACAACAAAGATGGTATGATGACATCAAAAGAACAGCCGGACTTAACTGGTACCAAGTAGCACAGAACAGGGAAAACTGGAAAAATATTAGAGAGGCCTATATCCAAAGGATAGAGAACGGCTAGAAGAAGAAGATAGATGTTTAATTAGTGATTTTTTCAAGTTTAGACTGCATGTGCCGGCTTTGGATGAAGTATATCAAGACCAAGAATATCAATGTCAATGTCAATAATGGCACTTGTCAAAGTTTTTCTTAATGCTGTATAGGTTCTGCTTATTTCTGACTTTTAGTGGAATTATCAGAATTAATCTGAAATAAAATATGAGAATTTTGAAAATTGAGATGATAGTTTGCTTCATACAAACTGGGGGGAACGGTATCCAGAGAGTAGACAACCATTCAGGGACGCAAGATTGCAATATGGTCTGAAAAATTGTGGAGAATTTGAGATGAAAATACTAAAAAGATTTAAATCAAATAGGGATAAAAAGTTAGAAGAACTAACATTAATAGGAAGTGTTGAAAATAATGGCCAAAATATGAACGCCTAATTTAATTGTATCAATAGATCTGCCAAGAACTGCCGTTAGACGAACTTTGTAAAAATATAATTTCAAACCGTTTAGGAGAAAAGTTCATATCAGGACCTGGAGATTTAGAACCCCAAATGAACGTTTGCCGCTGGTTCCAGGAAAACTGAAACTAAGTGCGCGATTTTTTGTAGGATTGTAATTGGTTAGGCGAAGCATATGTAAGTAGTGCTGGTATTTTCAACCGTTACCGTTAACCGCTGTAGGCAGGTGTTTTCAGAGATAGATTTATCGGTCCAAAGTATTTAGATATTTTTAGCCAACCAGTAGAACCTGTTGTTGATGAGCTGCCGTTTACTAAAATGTGAGAACATGTTTTTCCAGCAAGATGTGGCACCACATAACGCTGCAATAGTCAAGCATTTTTGTCGGTAATTTTTTCTGTTTTCTTCCGTATCTTTCTTATTTCATTCTCTGGCCGGCAAGGTCAACGGATTTAACACTTATGGACTTTTACCTTTGTGGCAGATTGGAAAACCTCATTTTAAAATTCCCTGCAAAATGTAGACCATAGTCCATCTAGACCACCAGTTATAAATGTCAGTTCAACTGTATCAGTTAAACTGTCTTTTACTGCTAATTTGACGGTTATCATCTAATCTTAAAAAAACTTTAAATCTCCATATTTCATAGAATGCTTAAGTAAAACGTAGAATGTGATATATGTTTGTATAGGTACTTTCATGAGCAAGTTCAATATGGCAAAATATAAAGTGTCCCATTTAAAAATATTAAGTTTTTTTAATAACCAGGAAAAGATTTGCTTATCGTAAATGAAATTTACATTATCGGATACTACGTGAAAAAGTGCTTTGACAATGTTTCCGAAGAAAGTTAAAGAAATTTACAGGAAAAGACTTAGAGAGCCTTTCTGAAAGTGCAGATTTCTGAAAAAGACTAGCCAGAAAGAGAGAACCCAGAAACCTAGATATATGAAGAAACTGTTAGATACATTGACATACGGTTTTCGGTATTAATTTTGTCATAAAAATCGAGGTTCAGACACCGACATCAGTTTTTGCCTATCTGGTATGAAGAAGTGGCAGTTTCCATTTAAAAGTGTCGAATTTAGCCCGCCCTGTACACAACGAAAGGCAATCAATCAGATCTAGAAACGTTGTAGCCAAATTATGAAACAATAAACATCCGAACTATTTAGACAGGTTTCTTCTATTCGGCAAGTTTCAATGAATATAAAATATATCAAATATGCTGCCTAACATTCCGAAAGCAGCTTGGGTGTCATAAATAGCCAACAAAAACTCACCTGCTGGGTCTCTTGAGTTTCTTCAGTTTCACTAGAACTATCGGAGCTATTTCTTCGCACCCCTGTCCTTGTTCTGATGTCGAGCGTAAAATGATCATTTACGCTGGAATTTTGGCCTCCATCCGAAACAGCATCGAAAAAATCGTTTTCGTCTTCCTCTTCGGCTTCACTTCCACTTACTAAAGATAGTTACATTGATTAGATATTAGATTCAATTTGATTTTCAATATAAAGTTTAAAAGCACTAAAATTTTGCTGATTGTCACATTAAAAATCAAAATTTTAATGTACTTGTCAACATTGTACAGGATGATTCAAAATTGGTGCAATTTCTTTTTAAGTGTGCTCTAGGGTTAAACAGTGAGTAAAAAGTAGCAAAAAAACCTCACTGAAAGCAGTAATATTTGCGAAAAAATAATCATAAATTTGGCAAAGTTTTTGATCCGTAATTGCAAATCACTTTTCTCATTTACAACGTGTGGCTCCGAAGATATATCGAGAAACTTTTTTTTTGATTCGTCGGTGCACACTCATCTTTAAAGGCTATCGCGCAAGCGGAGGCTGGGCCGCGTACGATCTTATGGCAGTCCGAGAAAATATTTGATCGTGTACAATCGGACGAAGATTTTCGGTGCTACTACTTATGCCGTATCAAGTAGCTATTTTGTGAAGCGCGAATTTGTTTTTCAGATTAAGCCGGTGTCGAAAAGCGGTTGTGCACATCTGAATCATGTGAGCCACGTAAATACATATATTTTTGCAATTTGTTTCTTTGTTATCTTTTACTTGGGAAGCAAGTGACAATAAACCGAGTGAGAGATCTGTTCCGAGAACTAGTATTCACCACTTTAAGGTGATACTACTCTGTCAATAACCTGTCCAATATGCAGTTACAGCTTCGCGATTCCCATTGCGAACATGAATCTCTGAAATTATCCTCAATCCGCAAATCCAGTGAATTGCTGGCGGATCTCCGTCACATTACATGTTTAGTGCGGATCTTCAAACACAACCGTCGAGAGCGCCTACCTTTCACAGTTGGAGCCAAATTCGAAAATGATACGTCTTACGCTTCTAATCCTACATCTCCAGCTTCAGCAGCATCA
>NW_026018897.1:0-8681 GCF_020466585.1 Dendroctonus ponderosae
TACAAAGTAGAATTTGCCCAGAACACAAAGTAGGATCGAAGGCATATTCTATCTACCTCATCATTAGCTTTTTGTTCGTACTTTCATTAAAATGATCCTCGCAACAAAAAGACACATTGATTTTGATTTAGGAACATCACGTCTAGCTGCTTTAAACCATAAAACTTTACCTGCATAATCATGAGGAACGGTTAGAAAGAGTTTGATTGGAGCACTTATTGAGATATTTTTGCATCCTGGCACAAAACACCACTTATTTTGTGATACAAACATGTCACTATTTTCCATTATGCAAGATATTAATAATAATAAATAAAATAATAATGATAATCACAATAGCTTAAATAATAAAACAAGGCTGCGAAAGCAACAAAATAAGCATGAGACGCTTTGTTGATATGACCTGCTACGTCACAATCGGGATAGGCAACCGACGATACGGATTCGGAGTTTTTGACGGAAAATATCTGATTTGAATTTAAATTCGCTTTAAAATTATTATGGGGACTTTTTTTGCAATAATTTTTTTGCCATAACTACTTTCTATATATCAACATTTAAAAAAAAGTGAAAACACCGTATTAGCATTGTAAATCACTTTATTATAGCTGGGATTATTCGCTCATCCGATTTTCGTGGGAAATTGGCCGCAAGTCGTAATCGATAGAGTTGGAAACCGCAGTGCATTGGAGGGCCTGCCACAATCCAGACTACCAGAATTCACTCGAGAAGAAATCGACTACATCAAGGGAACATACGATTGGTTTGGCCTGAACTAGTAAGACCGGCCAATTTAAGGATTGCCATCTTTAACCAGCTACTTTGCAGTTACACAACTGCTCTTGCCCAATTAGCATACAAAGTAGATGATCTGCCGGGTAATGCCAGCTATGATATAGACAAGGGGCACATTAGCTTAGTGGATGCTACTTGGAAAGTCTCCGGCACGACCAGCTGGCTGCATCAAGTCCCTTGGGGATTGACCAGGCTCTTAAAATGGATACACGAGAACTACAATCAACCGGAAATCA
Source organism: Dendroctonus ponderosae (assembly GCF_020466585.1). Lineage (NCBI taxonomy): Eukaryota > Metazoa > Arthropoda > Insecta > Coleoptera > Curculionidae > Dendroctonus > Dendroctonus ponderosae. Next base: position 1,032 of record NW_026018897.1, read on the forward strand.
TTATCACAGAAAATGGTTGGTCAGACGATGGCTCCAACTTGAACGACTCAGACCGCATTGAATACGTTAATGTCAGTATAACCATCTAGGCCTGGGTAACTCAATAAAATTTGAGGAGTTGGCGCAGTGCCACGCAAATGGCTTGGTGCGCCAACCCAACGCACCCGCGCAGTAACTCAGTTCCATTGTTGGGAAAAAGTCGATGACTTTTTTTACTTGTTTCTAGATTTATTTTAAAGGGCATTTATCAATAATATTTTTAACATTTCTTCAAAATTTCAAAATTTTTCAGTTTTAGCAAAGTTACCCTTTTTCTAAATGCTGACTCTTCTAAAGATTCACTTAAAAATACTGACACTCTTAAGGTAGTTTTCGCGAAAAATGATGAAATGAATTTCGAATCCTTTGTCGTTTTGTAAAAAGTTTTGAAATCCCTTTCCAGCATCGAATTTGGGACAAAAATCAAATAATTTGCTATCAAAAAACGAACGGAATCAGCGAAAGTTTATAATAAATTATTTGAAATTATTTGGAAAACTCGTGATTTACATTCCTCTGAAGACTGTTGACTTTTAGAAATTAGACTGAATTTCAGAAAAAAAGTTTTTGGAGTCGAATTTGGTACAAAAATGAAAATAAATTTATTCCGTCTTTTCCCGAAAACCAGTATGGTTTTCGCAAAAACCGATCACGAAACTAAATGTTTTTAATCAAAAACCCAAAAAATATATAACACGAACAGAATCAGCGAAAGTTTATAATAAATTATTTGCAAAACTCGTCACCTCCATTCCTCTGAAGACTTGTTAAAAAATGTGATTTTTTAATTTTGACTAAATTTTTTTTGCTTTTCTTTTCACTCAAAACGCTCTATTTTATAGAGTTTTGCTTAAAAATACTGACGAAGTTCTGAAGGTCTTTTACGCGAAAAATTACAAGATAAATCTATAGCTTTGTATGAAAACTTTTCAGCGTCGAGTTCGGGACCAAAACGAAAATAACTTTCTTCCGTTTTTTGCCGAAAATCAGTAAGATTTTCTCAAAAACCGATCCCAGAACTAAACGTTTTTCGCCTCATTCGTCAGTTTGCAAGGTAATTTACAAAACCCATTTCAGCCTCGAATTTGGCACAAAAACCAAATAGTTTTATTAAATTTTTTACCGAAAGTAATTAAAATTGTCTTGAAAAAAAACGGCCAGAGCAAAAGTTTCCAAAAAATTATTTGGAGAATTCGCCACCTTCATCGCTCTAAAGAGTTTTCAAGTTTCTTTAAAATTTCAGGTTATTCCAGTTCAAGTTTCTATTATGCAATTCTTTCTACGCAAAAACCATATTATTGTTACTTAAACTACTGATAATCTTCAGGAATTTTCTGTGAAAATTATAAAATAATTTTATTGGAACACTCGGCTCCTGTAGAGCTTTGTAAATTCTTTTTTGGAACCTTTTGCAGCTTCCAATTTTGGACAACACCCTGATATTTTTTTGTGGATTTTTTTCCAAAAATATTTCCGCGAACAGAACAAGTGAAAGTTTAGAATCAATTATTCGGAAAACTCGTCACTTTTGTCGCTGTGAATAATTTGGTTTATTTAAATTCCGCTTTCCTCACTTTTAGGTCAATATTTCTAAACAAAACTCTCTCTAAACAGAACAGCGTGTTTTTCCTAACGTCAAGTACTGTACAATACTAGCAAACTGAGAGTCTTTTATGCAAAAAAGTTAAAAGATGGATTTACAAGAAAGGTCCTCGTCTTTACAGTTTGGTCTTCTTTATCGTCTTTTTCGAATACCCATTTTACCGTTGAATTCGGCACAAAATCGAAACAAAGTATCTTGTTTTTGTTTCGACAAAATTTAGGTTTTTTCAAAAAAAGACCAGTGAAAGCAAAACCATATAATCAATATTTGGAAAACTCGTCACCCTCATCACATTTTTTAAGTTTCTTCAAAATTTTCGAATTTTCCCATTTTAAACCAAATACAGTTGAGTCCGGATATAACGAACTTGAAAAATGAACTAAAACTGGTTCGTTATATCCGGAGTTCGCCATAAGCGAATAATAATGCAAAAACACGTGGTGTATTTTATTTCGTTATTTTTACATAGAGTAGTAGAAGTTAGTAGGTATAACTAAAAAGAACACAATTTGAAATCTGCTTCATAAAGTCTGCAATTTTGTTTGTACATTTCTGCTGCAAGAATAGATGTTATTTATGTAGTTTTCAAAATCACAAAATGATTCCCAGATATGATTAGGAACTTGGCGTGATTGTAGAAAATTTCGAGTTTCGGACGCTCTTTTTGTCATTTCAGAAAGGGTTGGAACAGCATTAGTGTCTACAGTAGAATCAGTTTCACCTAAATCATCATCTTCCTCATTATCGCTTAAAGCTGTAGATGAGGTTACGGAGTCTATAATTTGCTCATCGGCCAACATTTCTCTTGTAAGAATGCCGTTATCAATGTTCACATATTCCAAGAAATCGAAAACACTCAATTTGGTTTTAACTTGTTCTTCGACAAAATTGTGCACATCTTCATCTGAGTTTGTTGAAATGTTTTTGAGCGTGGAAGTTCGTTGTAAAAAAAAAGTGAATATATAACTAACCCAAAAAGTGATCGTTATATCCGGAAGTTCGTTATGAACGGGATCGTTATAACCAGTAAAAAAATACGTTGGCTTTTATGAATGACGTTTCAATTAAAGGAGAAAAGTTCGTTTTAACCGAAAGTTCACTATAACCGGGTTCATTATAAGCGGACTTTACTGTAGTTTCAAGCCATCGTATGCGTAAAAGGAATATGTTGATGGCTTTTTTTTGTTAGATGGTAATATTCCGTCATCGACCATGAGTTTTTTCAACTCATTAACCGGTGAGTTAAAACTCACTAACACAGAGAGCGGCAACAACTCAAAAGCGCAACTCAACACAGTGTTACCCAGGCCTATAATCATCAATAGTCATATTAAAAACTGGAAATTAACCTCGATTAATAACGAAATTCTAGCTACATCTATCCAGTGTGCTTGACGCAATTTACAACCACAATGTAGCGGTTACAGGGTACACTCAGTGGAGTTTTATGGATAACTTTGAATGGTCCAACGGCTATACGTAAGGCTCCTACCCCTCTCTTACCTCTTACCCCAGCCTGGATTACCGTTGTTTTCTCGTAGGGCCAAATTTGGAGCGATCTCGGTAGACTTTGCCAATGAAAACCGAACCAGAACACCAAAAGCATCTTTCTACTGGTACCAAAAAGTTATCAAAAACCGGTGCTTAAATGAGACGTTTGATGGCGATGTTTCGGCGGTGGCCACCCGAACTCCGCTCCTTTATGTTGTTTCAACCGCTCTTATAATATTGAAAATGCTGTATTAACTTACCGCTGAACTTTCCCCATTTCCGCTGTTCCCCATGTGAATACCTGCAATAAAAGAAATAGAATTTTAATATCGCATTTGCTTTGCATACAACCTGAGCAAAAGATTGGACAATCGGATATTTGCATACATGGGGAATATTTTGCACTTGTGTTTGAGTATTTTAGTTTTTTGTGTTTGCTAGCTCAACTGAAAGCTTTCTACAGAAAAAGCTGAATTTATGCATAAATAATGTGTTTGAGCAATATATCGGTGAYCAACAATCCTGACYGCTCAGAAACTGTTTAAAATAAGTTAACATTTTCATKTATTTCGGYTCTGAAGGGTCTCACGTGTTTTTTGCACATTTCCTTGCCATAAAAACGATAGAGAATGGCAAACAGYCGTAACATTTTTTCGAAATMTACATTCATTCAAATTTACAAARAAAAAGAACCTTCTGCTTTTAAAAAGCTTTGCAATATGCTTTTCAATAAAGTATTCGATCTAAACCGAATAAAAATACTTATATTGTCGATTATCGATCCTGAGCACTCAAAAAGCATTTATAACTWYKTAAACTTTTTCCATTTAATATGTACATATACTAGAGCAGAAAAACCGATTGGATCGATAGTATTTTTCACARAAATAAAGTGTTCAACAAAATGAACGTTACCYTGCCAAATTTGCCCTAACTTTGGACCTGGATAAATTCTGATTGCTTGGAGCGATTTTGTTTCTGTTTGAAGCATCATCTAGCCGCATTTGATTTTTGTTCGCAGATAATTTGKTAAAAATCRAGCGYTTTARATAAATTTTCTACGGGGCGGCAAATGAAGAAATGCAAAATTACGGAAAGTTCGGTTTGCTCTTAGCAGTGSCGGCGCTAGGGGTGGGAGMGACAACCAAGATTTGTCTCGCCCAACCACTTTTAATWGCGATATAAATAATTGCGAATTTAAAAAAATCAGATCAAATTCGACAATGATAGGTGAAGGTGAAAACATTCCGAGTTGTTCGGGAATTGAAAAGTAAGTTTTTAAGTACTTAATATTAATAAACTATTTTTGCAGATRGTTGCATAAAAAAWTTCTGAAATCAGACTTTCCTCCAAAATYTGTGATTCTGGAAGATTTTCAACTAAGTKAARTTGACTYTCAAATTTTTYGTTCATCTATGCAATCYGCTATTGTGATATTTTCTCTCAATTCAACGGTGAAGTTTTACCTTYAATATGAGCCCAAGATTTGSAAAATCRGTTTAAGAGAAAAAAAATTATTTATTTTTTTTAGACYGCTCTGTAARTGCTARATGCTCSAAAAATTCACRAACTTTTTGAAAATATACAGACTTAATGCATRTGGTTTTGAAATTAAAAAWCTATTCGTGTCCAACTRAGGAACTTTYACCAATTTTGCGTTGTTTCAATTGCCACTCCGTCGAACTTTATCTGAACCTCTATTTTTTGCAAAAACACGCACTTRCCGGAAAARAATTACATTAAATAACGCTTCAAACAGAAATCGAATCGCACTCCGCGATCAGAATTTATCCAGCTTCAAAATTCGTGCAAATTTGTGGGTAAAACGTCTATTTTGAGCAGTTTATATAAAATATGAAAGCTGTTTTCTTCTTAACAAATGTTAAAATTTAAACAGCGCAATTTATTTCGTTTGCTGAAAAATATAGCAATAAACAGTATTCCACCATTAAGCTGCAGTGCATTAAAGTGCACTGAAAACAAATATATTCTCTTCAGTGCACTAAGCAACTTGCATCTGACAAAGAATTGCGCAACTTTACGCAAACCCAATTTCTTTTATTGTTGATTAATCAAATATTTAATGTTACTGTAGGTAAATAACTAAAAACTTGAACCAACAATAACAATCCCAAAATCTCTTGGACTCAAATGAAAGCCAGCTTTGTACATAGTTTGATTAGGGTTTAGATTTATGGCAGAAAAGCGAATTAGCTTACGAAACCTTGACACTTTTAATCTGTTTTATTTATTGTTTTCATGATGTTTGCATTGTGCAATACATATTTTCCAATTGCACAAATTACGTTTTCATTGGTATTGATGCGCAATTTTATCACAGTACCCATTGTAGTACAAGATCTTGTGGAAACTGAAATTTTTCATATTTTACTTAGTAAAATTTGAAAAGGCTGCCAATTTAAACTAAAGGAATCATCAACTACAAGCAATTGGCAAATAACTGTGATTGTTTGCCCATGTAGCGCAAATTTGAATTTTTATGCAGAGAGTTAGTGTTAAGTCCAAAATCCCCCAAGTAATAGAAGCACACGCGTTAACCCAAAGTTTCCAAATTTTTTGACCAAACCCAAAATCTTACCTATGCCTCCTTACTAACCCAAAGCACGTGCTCACATAAAGCGCCTGGATTTTTTCGAAAAAATCTAAACTCTTAAAACTCGTCTTTCATTCCTCTTGATTGCCCAGTAAGTTTCCCTTCATTCGCGAAGCAAAATCGGTTAAACTTGGTGGGAAAAATGTTAAGCCAAGAGCAAGAGTCGTTGTTGAACGAGGTTTGTGCCCAGGATGGATTCAAAGATTTTACCTTTTCGGTTGAAGAGGGCTGCAAAAAGGGCGACAATTTCTTGGGAAACGTTCGGATAATCAACGTAAAGGAAAATGGGATGAGCAAGGAAAAAAGCTACGTGTTAAAGTGTGCGGAAACCGATTTAAGAGTTCGCTCCCAAATACCGGTACACAGTTTGTATGAACGGGAACGTTTCGTGTATGAAACCTTGCTGCCAACGTTTGAAATTTTTCAACAAAGTAGAGCGTTGAAGTATCCATTCAAGTCCTACACCAAACTTCGTGGATGCTCTGTTAAGGATGGTGACGAATGCTTGCTGATGAATAACATAAAGGATGCCAAATTTCAAATGCTGGACAGAAAAAATGGGATGGATGCGGACCATGTTTCTCACGTCTTCAGAGAACTGGCAAAATTCCACTCAGTTTCTCTAGGTAAATTTTCTTTGAGAATCCTCAATTTCTTATCTACATAAAATCTGTTTTAGCTATGAAGCACTTGTTACCTGAAACCTACCAGTCCCTCACTTCCAACTTAGAGGACGTCTGGCAAGAAATGCCAGAGACTCAAGGATCTTATCTGCGGAGCACAGAGAAAGCTTTTGATCACGCTTTAAAAATCGTTGAAGGGCATGAGAAAGCAACAAAAGCATTAGAGAAATGCCAAATCGAATTAAATAACATTTTTAGTGCAACTGCTATGGAAAGCAACAAGTTGGTTGTTACACATGGAGACTCTTGGTGCAATAATATGATGTTCAAATACGAGGTAGGACTATGAACGATCAGATTGCCATTGCTTTAAACCAAGAATTTTTAGGATCCAGGAAATCTTTGCACTCCTACAAGCATGTGCTTCTTGGACTGGCAAATCTGCAAAATTTCAAGCCCTGCAATGGACTTATTTTATTTTCTTTTCCTCTCTGGATCCAAATTTGCACTGGACAATCACCAAACATTCCTGGATGAGTACTACGAAACAGTCCAGAAAAATTTGCAGCATTTAGGCCTGGATACAAACGAAATATTTCCTTATGAGCTTTTCCAACAGCACTGCAAACAAAATTCCGCAGCGTGCATGTGCATTGCAATGTGTCTACTACACCATGTGCTAATGCACGAAAATCATGCAACTAATTTTGTCGAACTTGCTAATGATGGCTTAATATTTGAAAAATTTATGAATCAAGAAACGTACAGTGATGAATATAATTCCAGAGTCCGGGACATTATTTGTATGATGGTGGACCATGAGTATATTTGATTAATCAACTGGTTGGTTACTAAATAATGTTCAAACCGAAATTAATTTAAAAATATGTTTTGTGTGATTTGGCTTGTGTGAATGGCGCACTCACTACAATTAATTAAATAAATTAAAAAAAGGCAAAATAAAATTGGAAATCGTTTTAATTGCCAAAATATAGGTCTGATTAGAGGAAACGTATTTTCCTCATCTCCGCTGTCGCTGTTTGTGTGTTACATAACTAACTCCCATTAATTCAAATGGACCTCAACTAAAATATCCCGAGCTGCAGATTGCACGTGGCAAAAATTCCTACAAACTGAATATTAATCTATGGCAATATATATATATGAAAGATTAAGTAAGTTTTTCTATCTATCTATTGCTATTTTGTTAAATATTTAATAAACAAATTCAGCTAAAATTCAAATTATTCATGAATCTCTAAAACGCAATCCTATTGGTT
>NW_026018898.1:0-65910 GCF_020466585.1 Dendroctonus ponderosae
TTTCAACAATAGGTAACTTACATCAGGAATTAGAAACAATCTTTAAGTATTTCTTTCATCAAAATGAAACATAAAAAACTCAAATCAAGTCTATCACAAAACCAAAACCGGAATAATTTCTTAATTAAATGATAAAAACCAAAACCCTCGTGCATTTTTTGGTGGTTGGTTTGAAAACCGAAACGTCTCATGAAGAAATATTCTACTAAAAAGTTACGTTTTCGGTTACTTTTGGTGAAAACTTTCGGCGGCATTAAAATTGTTGGGAATCAATTGTTAAATACAATATTTAAATTTTGCACTAAGCTCAAAAATGCTGGCTTCTTACTTGGTTGGGGGGACACTTCAAAGGGATGTTGCAATAAAAAATCACTATTCAAGGAACAATTAATCTTTACCAACTTAAACACTATTCCTTCACGAAATTATGGATGTTCGTGGAACAAGTTGTTATTATAAATACGAGTAGCAACTTAAGTTCAATAAATAATTTGGTTGCATAATTTTTTGCTATCGTCAAATGCAAAATTATTTACGCATGTAAGTTCTCTGCGGTTTTACGTCTCACTACTATTGCCGGTTTATTAAAAATTCAACATGCATTAACCGAATTAAAGAAAAAGTTTTTATTCCAGCTGTCAAGGCGTTATAGTTTTTCAACGGAACATTGGAGTGAAAAAATATCTCATTTTGATTTATTTAGTACCATTCTTCAGATAGAAACTGTTTTCAGATACCTTTTTTACGGTGCAACTTAAGGCACAGACAAAAGTTTACTTCATTATCTACGTCTCTTCATCTTTTACGAGCCATTAAATTGAATGTTCAACAGTTTATTGCCAGATGTGCTGAACCCTGAAGATCCATTCTTGTTGCCATATTAAATACGACCTGACATAATTTTGCGATTGTTGGCATTTCCACAAAAAGCTCACCGTGACTGCGTGCAAACACACTGAATGAACGTAAGCGGTTGCAAAAAACACGCAAAACTGCTGAATGTATTAGCCACAATAGGAATCGAATTGTTACGTTTTCATCAAATACATGCATTAAGAACACTTTTGTATGTTTTAGAAAAGCGAAAACATTGCCATATTGACTGCCACTAATTGAAATTTTTCAGAAAATGGCTGGTATTTCTCTATGAGGTCAAATTCGCATTTTTTTTCACAAAAAGCCTGGTTGATGTACAATAAATAAATTTGAATAAACCGCCTTAATACCATGATGTAGTAACAATATTCGCATGTTAAAAATCACATTATCGCCCTTAAAACACATTTTTTATACGTCAGTTGAACCTAAATTTGATTGCAATTTAACTTCGAATATTTAAGCACATTTTTGAAAAGCTTAAATCGCGCTACAATCAAAAGATCCATTAAGTACACGATGACTGAGAGCGATATGTCAAAGGATTTCGATCAATCATCAAAAATAAAGTTTTAACAATAAAAAGAACCAATTGAGTTGCGGCAAGTTACGCTTTTTTTGAGTTTGAGTAAGACTGTAAATATAAAAATTTGTTGTAGTATTGTTACTGTAGACAAAAATAAATACATTTAAATAGCAGCAATTTCCTGCTGCTATGCTGCATATTTGAGAGCACTTTTTAGTGACAAACAACTTTTCATAGTGTATTGAGTAAAGGCACTTTACTCTTCAGCAAAATTCATATTTTTAAATGTCTACACGATTGAACACATTTAATATCTGTTGATTGTATTTTAGAGTTTAGAACATGCAGAACGTTTTATAAACCATAACTTTTTTCGTAAAATTAATAAGAAAATAGTTTCTCATATTAAGTTAAAAATATAAAATACTTTTAAATGTATACACAGACCATTAGATAAATAATTGGTTAGTGAATTTCACTCGTTTCTAATTTTAATGAAACTTGTAGGATAAGAACCTTTTCTTTGCGCTATATTTCTTTAACCAAAGTTGAAAAATATACGCAATTTCAGCAGTGGGTTGCACACAACCCAGATCGAAGTCGAAGTAAATGTTGTCACCATTGTCCAGCCATATTTTAACAACTTTTATAGCAAATAACTACTTTCTACCTTTAAGAAAAGTTTCTTTGCCTATAAACCAACTGTAAACTAATATATTGTTTTACCGCAGTAATCATTTTTACTTTCTTCTTTTCACATTTTCATTCAGTTTCATTATCCTTTGTTGACACAAATTTTCTCTTGTTGTTATGGCTTGTCTGGAAATTCTGTGCTCCATGATGATTTTATCGATGGCAAGCTAAGTTCAAGGGATTCGTGATTTGTTTATTCGTTTAATGTGCTGAGTGCAAAAGTTTAATGTTTCTAATCCGACTAACAATACGTTTCTAGTAATCTGTTGAAAAATGTTCAAGAGAATGTTCGGAACTACACGCGTTTTTTCTCAAATATGTTTTTGTCCATTTTATTGCTCCTTCGTTATTGATATTTAACAATGAGAGCCCAAGTTGAGGTGTTATGAAGCAAATAGTGTGAAGTTAAGATGCGTCTGCCACGTAACTGCACATAAGTGTACATATAATATCCCAAGCTCGTTATTCTTTACAGAGTTAAGTCTTTTCAAACTTATTCTTTACAGACATGTGGGCCCTTATTGGCGTCAATCTAATCGTTGCCTATAAATAACTTTGAAGTTAACGTGGGCATCAGCTATAAGCCTTCTATTTCTAACAAGACTGATATTGATCGATTTTCAAAATAATTGCGAAATTTAATTTTGAAGCTAATACTCATTTAAATAGCAAATATACATTAAGAATTTTTATGTGTGTTTTAATGTTTAAGAAAATTTTTCAGTTACTGCGTACTTACTTTAGGTAAGTAAGTCAAAAGTTCATATAGTTCAGCCGAAATAAATTAAACGTAAATGCAATGAAAGTAAAATATAATATAAAAGACAAAGGACAAACAACAGTTAGAAAAACAACTGCTATAAAAAAAATTTTGGCAAGACAGAAAGACGCAATCATAAATATCAGTTGTGACTCAAAATCCCAACTGCTCCTCGCGAACCACCAACCAAACTCCCAACCATCAGTACAGGCGGACAAATAACGAAACCAACCGACAATCAGAAATAACGAGGAATAAACCGTAAATAAAAATTCGACAAGCCCGTACAATACATCAGAAGCGAAGGAACTAAAAGAGCAAAATTATTGTTCAAATGCTATTGATAAACCTAAATGCCATGAACAGATAGTACTAAGACAACAACGAAAATACTACTAATACCTACTAACATCAAATTGAAAAAACAACCTGCACAATTGGATTTTCCTGAGCTCTTTCTGTTTTACAGAGCTGACCAGGCAAACACGTTTTCGCTTCTCAACCGCTATTTTTTAGGAACATTTTCAATTATGAATGATATTTTTTTACCATTGGTCTCAATGGAACCTGATCCTTTATTTGGGATAGAGTATACATTTCCATTAAAATCATTGCAACTTATTCGGGTTGATAACCCGAATTCGTAGAACGACTACACATCTTCACTACTACTACTACTACTAGAAAATTTTGAAGTTAGTTTCTCCTTTGAATGTTCTATTGGAAGTGCTACCAAAAGGTCACTATAAGTCCATTGAGCTCTTGGTGTTCGGTTGCAAATAGTACTGACTTTCAAAGGTTGAAGATATCCACGTTGTTGTGACGAAATATATACTGATTCTTCTGGCCAAGGCAGCTTGATCAAATGTCCTTCTAGTCTGAAACCTCCCTCTTCCTATCCTCCTTTTGAAACACGCACGTTTCAAATAATGTTTTTTTTATTTTGATCAATAGATGTAATACTACGAGAGTTTGAAAATAAGTCATATTTTACTTTCTATTGAAAATGTCTTCTACACTTTTAGCTTTAATGCCATCTAACATCTACAGGCAATTGGGTAGTGTTATAAGAAAAAATAATTTCCGCCACGCTTCAGTCAGCCCGCTCGTGGAGATCCTGTTCTGCATTTAAAGCGTGCACGGGCCCGTTCCTTCCATCAAATTCTACTTTTCCAGCAATGAGAACAAAATTGCAATAATTCATTCAGTCATTTCCAGTCTACATTTTTGCAACGAAACATCCTCCGACGGTATAGTTGAAGTCATGTATATATCAAATGCAATAATCAAATTCTATAGAAAAAACTGGTTTATGTACTTTTATTGATAAAATTTGCCAAATTCTGAATAGTTTTTGAATTTCGGAAATAACTAAGGAAATATTACATTCCAAATTCATCTAACCGTTGGCCTCGTTGTTACGTATCATATATTAAAGTTTGCTAAAAACGTACTTTTTTCAGTGCACATGTTATGAATTTTTTGGCAGAAATTGTAATATGTAACAATATACTTCCGGAAACTTTTTCTACAAGCAGAAAATTCCTCAAGAATGCATCGTTTATTCTTCCAGATAATACACAACGTCATATAAGTTCCTAGAAATGCTTCCTATTTGAGTCAAAGCAAAATTCAAACCGACTTTTTGGTTTGTTTATTTACCACCTTAAATAATTGAAGGGCGAAGGATCGAGAAAATATTAGACAATTCGTGCCTCTTTACGGCCACTAAGTTTTATGAAGTTGTTAAAGTTGCCGACATTTCACTTTATAGTCCATTGCAAACTGAGAGAACGTTACTTTTGAACCTGTTAGAATACATTCCAAAATAGAAAAGTAGAGTATTCATTGTGATTAAAGTCTAACTAGTAGAAATAAGTGGGTTTTGTTCTGCCAAACAAATCAGGCTTTATGTTGCAGCAGCGGAAGATTATAAAACTTTGCAGTAGACTTTTCATGAGTGCATTTATTTGCTCTTAGAGTACGCGAGCAAGTTGAAAAAGCCACATTGAAATACGCCAATTTCTCGAAGATCCTCATTTTGTTTGAAGTACTCACTCAATTTGAAATACGATCTTCTTTTTCAGTTTTCAACTGAGTTTACTTTGATATATTCATACGGATACTTATAGAGACAGTGCTTTGAGTATGTAAAAATGTCAACAAAAGCAGAAAGTATGCTCGCTTTTCTTTATAAAGCGCAGTGTGAACTCCACTATTCGATTATTAGCTTAAAAACTACATTTATTGACGATCCGTAGAAGTATTCCAATTGTGTCTTGTACTTTATAGTTTAGGTTTCAATCAGCATCAAATCAAATCAAGTTGATGGTTGTCAATAATTATATTACTGTTTAGGTAATTAATTCAACTACGATATTATCGAACAATTGCCTTTCGCTTCACAGTGATAAAGAATATGTTGGTATAGAGAAAGACTTTCATACCAAATTCAACGTCAAGGATTGGATCCGAATTTAATTTATTTATATATAATAAAAAAGTATTTGCGACAGAACTGTGTTTAGAAGAAAAAACCTTCTAAATTTTAAAATAATATTATCTTTGTAAACATTCAATATGCTGACTTATACCTCTACTATAACACCGATATTTGCAAAGCTGTCAAAAATCAGAATTTTATACAATTCAGATGAAACTTTGAGCGTCTTTATTGGCGAATGTCTGTAATAGATTGTAAAAATTTCAAGTGTCTACTTGCCTTCGTTTAGGCGAAAATACATTTTTTAATCAGAGAGCGCAGTTGGTCAAGGATGTACATTAAAAGACCGATATTTACTAAGCTGGACAAATCCAGAAATTTCTGAAATTTTGGTGAAACTCTGAGCATCTTTAGACTCAGATGCCTTCAACAGATTGGGAAATTTGCAAATTTCTATGACTTTTCGTTTGGAAGGCATGTATTTTTTTGTCCAGAGCGCAGTTGTTTAATAACGTCCATTATGAGACCGATATTTACTAAGCTGTGAAAACTCACAATTTTATGCGATTCTAATGAGCCTTTCAGCACCGTTGGAGTCAACTGTGTTCAACAGATGGTGGAATTTGCAAATTTCTTCTTGCTTTCGTTTGGAAGACATTGTTTTGTGAAGTAGAAAGCGCAGTTCGTTAAGAACGTTCATTATAAGACCGATATTTACGAAGCTGGCAATATCAGAATTTTATGAGATATTGATAAAACTTTTAGCATCGAATGTCTTTCTTAGAATCGAAATTTTCAAATTTGTTGGTGCTTTGGTTTGCAAGAAAATTTTTTTTTAAAAAGAGAGCGTAATTGATGAAGAACATCTATTATAAGATCGATATTTACTAAGCCGGAGATAATCTGAATGCCCGATTTTCATGAAACTTTCAGCATCTTGTGGATCAACTGTCTTTAAGGAATACTCAATTTCACATTTCCACTTGCGGCATATAAGATGATTTAAAATGGGCGTCAAAAAGCGCCCATGTCTTACTTGGTTATAGTTTTAAAAATTACTTTTATTTCTGGAAGGTATTAGCTCTTGAAGATTCACTATTGTCTTGCCTGAAGTTTATTGTTTAAATTGTGCTCTTGAATACTTAAATGCTTGCCCATCAATCAAATCAAATAAATAATGAATAGTGAAAATTGATGAAAAACGATATGATTTCTCAAGCAAGCTGTCTCGGGTTTGCAAGGAACCATGAGCCATTATCGAAAATCATTTAAGGGCTCTCGTCAGGTGTTCCTTTCTTACCGAAATTTGGAAGAAAACCGTGTCAAGTTTAGAAGGTTCTATTTAAGGGATACGATTATATCTACCGTTTCATATCATGCCTTTTCAACAAAGAAAATTAATGTTCTAAAACATAAAAGAGAAAATACGCAAACGAATTCGATTGTGGCTGTTATGAGGGTACGAATTATTAAGTCCTAACATGAGAAATAAAGGAAAGTTAACTAGTTCGATTGTGCCTATTATTAGAGTACGAATTGACAAGTATATATCTCGGGAAATGAATTTAAATGAATTGGTGAATTAGAATGACATATTTATATTTCTAGTATTTAATTAGTAAAATGTTTCTTTCATATTTGTCTTTCGTTGCACCTGTTACCTTTCTTGATGTAAGCATAGAGCAACAGTTCTCTGGGCGAGGAAAACGTAATTTACTGTTAAATATCTGTTTAAAGTGCTTGGAAATTTGTACGTTTCTAGTGAGAGTTATTCTTTATGTACCTCACGCAACACCTGAGAACTGACGCAGTGGCTCGGTGCGATCATGGTTAAATTTGGAGTTTTTATTGACAGACAAACTACATAGATTCATTCATTCATTTTTTTATATATAGATAATCAAAAACTGCCAGATTTTGCAGATAAACCATGATCATAAAAACACAGCAAATCCGTCTTTTCACTTTAGGGAAATAACTGTAGTCTAAACTGTCTAACTAAAGTCTTGTTGGTACTACTAAAAGCTGGTTCTAAAAGCGTTCGCGGATTACAGTTATATTATTAAGCTTTGCCGATATATATATATATATTTATAAACCGTAACCTTCGAGCAAAATCCTGGGAAGAACGTATCGACACAATCTAAGGAAAAAGTACGGATTTCCTGCTTTGAATTCAGAGAATGTCTTTGTGTAACACACAGCACTTTATTGGAAACATTCCATCTTTTCCAAACATGCCATTATATTTTCATACCATTCAAAGTTTACTTTGCATAATCGAAAACGTATCGACCAAATAATCTCAGGGTTTCTGGGCTTAAATACGATATTGCCATTGAACGGTTAAAATAAAATACATATAAAATATTGCCTGATCTTAAGTGGAAATGTGAGTTCTCTAAGACTTCACCCCGGAGTGAGGAAACCTGATGTTTGCATGTCTCGGATTTAAGAATTGTCAATGAAATATTAATAAGGCATTTTTCGGCACCGACAATTTCCGTGAAAGTTTGTTGCTTTTGGAGCCACGTGTTTCAAGAACGATTTAATTTTGTGCCCAGAAGATTGAGCTGGTCTTATTTGTTAAATTCTTGACATCAGGGCTGTAAGAAACACATTTTCATTCTTGTATGGATTCTTACTTTACTCACCTCAGCTATATCTCAAACAAACAACAACAAGTAGATAATACCTTAATTTGTGCAAATCGTACAATTGAAGAATAACTCACTTTATGGCTTTATGTTGTTGCAATCATATCTATCATTTATACAACTTCTCTGTGAGTTTGAAGAACGAAAGGAATTAATACTCATAAGAAACTCATCGAGACCAATGATATACCAGTTTTCATCGATTTAGAATTTCCGCTTGATTTTTCTTAATGAATGCTCTAATATCACTTTATGCGATAAAATTTATAAATTTGCTGGAGTTGCTATTTGGCAGGCATGATGTGCGGTCGAGCAATTATCGCCCACTCCGCAACTCCGTCTGGACATGACGTCAACCGATAATTTCAGATTTGCCCTACTATAATTATATTCACGAATATCTGAGGAAATCTTTGGACGACTTTAGCGCATGGAAACTGTTTGTGATTTTGAGTCCAATATCTCTAAATGGCAATTTCCTTTTTCAGGCAGCCGACACGTGCAGAAAATCCAGACTTTATTAAATTGAATAAAGCTAATATCACATGTACAAAGGCCGTATGAAATATATCAACTTTAACCTTTCTGGATGGCTCCAAAATTTAATATAGAAGTCTGCAAAGTAATTACTGTTGACCTTGGTTATAATGGGTTGTATTGAAATAATTTCCGGTGTACTGTGAATTAATATACATAGTCATATTGAAATTAGAAGTATTTATCAACTAGATTCCAATTTACTGTAAAATCACTAGCTTTTTTGCGGAGACTCAACTATTTAGTTCGATTGATTTCTTTTGGAAATTTAGTTCTAAAATGGGTATGCACTGAATGGAATGGGCTGAAGTCCATTAAGAAAATAAATAAAAACTCAACTTTAATCACTCTCTAGTACCCCTGATTGCATATCATATTCGTTTAGAGTATCATTTATTGTCATTCTCAGGGTTGTAAATTTTTTATATTTTTTCAAACCTCAGCTTCACTACAGCGTCTACATAGGAAAAAATAAATTCAAATAAAATTTGAATTTATCTTTTTAGTAGTAATATCCTCTTGCGGCGGCTCAAAGTTAGCGTCTGGCCTCTGGTGGTCTTGTCTAAGAGTAGGCAATTAGGCAATTAATCAAAATAGACGTAAATATTTCCAAACCCGAAACCCAGGAAAATCTAGGAATTATACGTTCCAGCAAGTAGAAGTTTGCGAAACATGTAACAATTGTTAGACAGTAAAACGTGGAAAAAAGTTTTTCAGTCACAGACATACAAGAGGACAACGACAGAGCGCAAATTTACAAACTTAGGAACAGAGTAAGAAACCATTTGCACCCAAATCACAGTGCTAAAAATAACAATAAATTGTAATATTTTTCCTCGCTTCGAAAGACAGGTCTTCAAATACCCACCACATATTTACATATTTTATATTTCACCTGTTCACAGTCATTTATCTACATGACAATCGTATTGTTGATCAATCCAGTTCATTTATAATAAGAAGCTTTTAGTTTGCCATATAAACCCCATCATCTATAGAAATGCTACTAGGAAAAGCCCTCCAAAGGCCATTAAAGGCCAACTACCTGGTGATGTAAAATATCGATTTGGACCTCCAGAGCAACGGATATTTCCGTGCCCTAGTAGAAATTTGCAAGCAAAAGAAAAATGGGGATTTCACGTGCATTTTACATAAGGGCTAATAGCGTGTCACTGGTGTTTGAAAGTAACGATTTTTCAATTTTTGTAGTATTTGTAATGTGGTCTCTTTGCATCAAGTGAATTGGCACTTTGTGGTGCAAAATGTACGGCTTTCATTTCTCTTTCGGCATAATGGAACTTTGTCTTGTCTGATATTTTTGCATTTATTCGCTATACTTTACTGCTTGTAACGTAAAATATAGAATATATATCCAGGAGTTTGTTCCAAGGTTCCGCTCAAATTATTTAAGGAGTTTCAAAGGTGAAAGTTTAATGTAAAATGCTGAAATGGCGCGGTAAAAATTCAGTGTTCTCAGGTATATGCTTCAATTAGTTGCAATGAGGTTCCTAAGGGCAGCTTTTACTTGCTTTTTTTTAAGAAATGTGTCAGATTTCACGATTTTGACTACAGTTCATACCGTAACATGTATTACCTTCATTTAGGTTTTAAAACAAATAGAAGGAAAAAGGAAACATGATGAAATCAACAAGCTGAACAAATTCAATATTAAACATTAATGTTCCAGATCAATTTGATTATTAATCTCGCAACACTGAAGGTTCATTTTAAATAAGTTAAATCTTCCAATATGATTAGTGGCTCTCTATTCAGGTTGAAAAACAATAACTCTACAGCTTAAGCCACGTTTCGTCTTAATAGTAATTCGAGATGTACAGATTAAAAGTAAGCGAACAGAAAATATACGGAATACTTCCTGGTTTATTAAATCTGAGCTTTATTAAAGACGAACTCTTGATAAAGCAGGGAGCACTGTTATTACTTTCTTAATTTAAAAGAATTTCGCATTGAAAACCTGTCACTTTTTAACGACATTTTGATTAACTTTTGCAACTGTAAATTATTAAAGACGTAATCTAGATCATAAAAAAATTTTTGAGGTTGGCCGTAGCTTAGTTAATGCTTTTTTAATTTAAATTTCAGTAGAATGAAAAAAAGTTTCTCGTTTGTTAGTTTCTATTTTCTCTTAGAATGAAATCTATTCACATAAAAAATTAATGAGGTACGTAACAAAAAGCTTCAGCCACATTTGTATAACTATACGGAGTAGTTCCAGGAAATCCGAGTGATATTGTATTCTATCATCTACCATCTATCATTGTATATTCTATCAACTGACCCAGTTGAATTAATTGCTGTCTTAAAAAAAAAACGTTAATTTTGTCCAAAAGTGTACTAGAATTTCAGAAATCAGTAATTATTTTTACCTTTACTTCAGGATTGGCGATACCAGCAAAACTGATCAAAATTATACTTGCGCGAACATGGAAATTCGTATTCGCAATTGAACCTCAGCATTGTTTATCACTGTTAAACAATCTAGTAGCTTTTTAAATATTTAAGACTTCTTCAATTGTGTATAGACTTTCACAGTTCACAGTTATTTTGTTTTTTGCTGTTTAAAATAATTTCGGTATTCATTAGCAGATGGTTTTGAGCTTCCTGGCTTATTTATAGACAAGCCTTTTATAATATTTTACATTAGAGATGCGTAAGAGTCAACTTTTTCTCGATGGAGATTTACTGACTTTCTTTTAACGAAATGAAATACGAAATACTCTTTTTGCCTGCTTTGCAAATCTGAAGCAGGCTTACCGACAACATATTTTACAGCGCGTGTTGGGAAATGGCTTCCTTGATTGTACAAATAAAACTCTTATTTTGTATGTAAATGTTTTGAGTGTTTCTAATTTTAAAATTTAATAACGAATATCAGAATTATTATGAAAGTTTAAGTAAACCAGCAGATCTAATGCGCACTAGTTCAAGTAAACTGTATCTATATTCTGAGTGCAAACAATATTTGAGTGTAATGTTAAGTAGAAAAAGGTATTTTTCGACTACATACGAACTATTATCCTTTAGATAGTAGTTAATTTTTAAGCTCAGCACCTTTCACGACCGATATACGATTGATTTATGTTGCCATTGACGGTAACACTAAACTCAGGAATCTTTCGAAGAATCAAAACAGTTAAATACAACGTATCTTAAAATTAGCCAAGTATGCAATATGAATAACCAGGCTGATCCAAAATAAGTGTAATTCTGTTCGTAAGGTTACAGTTTAGAGTTTGATGGGAACAATCACTAACATCAGGCATGTAAAAATATTTAATTTTGACCCGTTACGTAACAGTCCTGAATCTGGTGGTTTTAAAGAACCACCGGGTCAAGCGCTAACTGAAAATCGAATCCTAGAGAAAGTCGAATTTTACAGATTCGACCAAGTTCCGAAACCTTCCTTTTCATATAAAATTGTAATATTACATCCAAAGGTGAACTAAAAACAAGAAAACGTTCCTGAAAACCCACGCATTGTACTCTGTGGAATACCTACATTTTGCAGCAAACGAACTCTCCTTAATTGATCGGAGTGATGAATTTTAAGCAGCAGGAACAAAATGAAATGTTTTAGAAAATTTTCTATAATTTAACAATACATGCAGAGTAATAAAGAAGAATCCAAGTAAACAAAAAAACCAGTCACAAAAAACAAATCCAACATCATTCCTGATACAACCAAAAACATTATTGCCAAATTTATTATTTAGTTGTTTGCTGACAATTCAGTTTATTGCAAGAATTATTTTTTTACCACCTGGCAGAGAAACCGCTATACATTTCTACATAAGAACTAAATATTTTTACTACTACTTTTTCTTTTATTATTAGCCCTGTTCTTTCTAAATATCCGTACGACAAACAGTCAACAACAGAATAATGACACTAATTTCGCATCTTCCTAATAAGTTTGATCGCAGCAAATACATTTTTTGATTGATGCTTCCTAATAAAAGAAACATTTACAAGATAACAAGTTATGAAAAAAATTAGGAACAACGAAAAAGGCAGAAATAAATAGACAATTTTATAGAAACACTACCAGTTTTATTCGAACACAAGTGTGGACTATTTTATATTTCTTTTTTTAGTTAAAATAAATTACCTTGATGTTTTACAACCATTTCTAACGATGCCGATTTACAAAAAATCCCTCGTATTTGATTCTTCTCCTTTAAACATTGGAGTCGGGTAGGAAAATATATAACCTGGCTTAAAATAGAGTGTATCAACGACCAAATATAAATTACATATTTCAAAGCAGTAATCACGCCTGTAACTTTTTCCCCTTTTCCCAAGATTAAACATTCGAAACAAATTATTTCGCTGAGCCGTAAATATCAAATGGGTCCCACTTTGAAAAGGAAATAAAACAGCGAAATTTTCCTGTTTTATATTTGAAATATACGTTTGTCAACGAATTGTAAGGAATTCGAAAACCCTACTCCATTTATTCTCATTCATTCGTTAGTAGCTTACGTAATAACCGCTTTCGAAACAGAATGGACCAACCATTAAGAACGTAGAGCGCTTCTTTCTTTCTAGAGTTGTATCTAATGCGTTATTGCGCTTAATAATAATCGTGTTGATGAATAGAACCGCCAGGTCAATAATGTTTGTTAATGTCTTAAATTATAAAGTTGTTTTAGTAGAATTTTATTGATTAGTTCGAAACTTTTGTTTTGAAAAACATTTTATTCCAAATTAATACAAATTTTACACGTAACCGAACCGAGCTATGACTTATGACTTCTTATGACTGTATTGTAACTGTCTTAAAACTATTTTTAAGACTAAAGCTCCTCTGACCTTCTAAAGACTTCTGACCAGACCTCTAATAACTTCTTAAAAATTTTGGAATCGTAAAATCTTATGGTCAAAATATTCGTTTTTGCTGTAGCTTCTTTTATACGTAAATCATGCTGATCATAGCAGATACTATACGAAGTCTTAGTTTAAAAGAATAGTCGGCATAAGTGACCATACAATTGTAGTTTAGATTGAAGGAAAGTTTCGTATCCATGGATAGAAAAAGGATCGGGTAATTTATAAAAGAAGACGTAGAATTGGTAATTAAAATACATCAATAATTATAAAAGATGTGTTTTTTTCTTAGCGAATTTTATCATCGTTTTTTGATGATTGAGATTTGAATAGAATTGAAGTTTTGTAAAACTGTATTTAAAATTCCTTTTTTTTTGCAGTTAAGAAAGCCCGTTACGTTGGAGCTCAAGGTGAGTGTTGCTTCATTTGATCGTTTGCTTTCATTTAATATTAATACTTTCGAAATAAACTGGCATGTTTGTGAATTAAGAAATAAAGCCAGTAAACATTTTGTTATCGTACTGTGGTTGCTTATTAAAGAGAATCATACGGAAACTGAAAATTGCAGGAGCCAGTTAAACTGAATCATTGCAGAAAACTAACCGCGCGTAAACCATAAAGCAGATTTATGGTTTTGAGCAGTCCATTTAAAATTGGTTAAGACTATTAAATCTATTGGGCATATCTGAGAAACCTCAATTGGCGGCTGTTCAGCCGAACAAGATAATCTGATTTATTTTTAGAGCTCGTCTGGGAAGCCTTAGGCTGCAAAGATTGAGGTCATTTCCTTTCCATTAGATCCAGAGTTTTAAGGAGGTGCCAATTCCCTCTAATAGATTCAATTGTCTCAGCTTTAAAAATGCTTTCATTATCATCAACTTGCTACCCGCTAATTAAAGGTCGCAGTTTGCTGCGATGTCGTATTGATTTTATTCAGAAATTGTTGCCTTATATTCTACTAAATTTTCAAAAAAATGGTTGCAGGTCTCTGCAAACGTTATGCATTAAGTCGATTCAAAATATATGGCTTGATCTGTTTAACATTAACATGTTACTTTCTTCAAATAATTTTCAAAATTATTAAAGGCAATAACTGACAAAGAAGTGCAGGTAGAAGATCGACTAATACTATTTGCGCATTTTTATATAATTTATATATTGTATATAGCATATTTTGAATTAACAGCCTGGAATGTTTCTAGACTTTACTTTCAATATGGAATTAGTGAACAAAACTGTAGTGATTGAGAAGAAGTGGATCAAAGTGGATCAATTGATCAATCAAAATAAAAAGCTTGTAGCACTTATAGAGAGGAATCCCACATACAACGAAACACTGTATACAAACACATAATACATTTTTCAATGTTTTGCAGATAATTTATAAAGTAGAAGTAACGTTTTCCGTCTTTAAATAGTCTAAGCAGTTGAAAATCTATCGTAATTAGCGGAAACAACTAAGTCATCTATAGTTAGTTATTTACCGGTGGAGAGTAATATTTTTCCGCACGCGATTGCAGTTGTAGGATCATGAACTCAAGTGAAAAGGACGCACGCACTTTAAAATTAAATGTCATTAAATTCTATAGCTTGAAATATTGAATTTTTTTGTCTCATCCTGATTTTATTTTATACTGTTGTGAGAACCTAAAAATACTTTTGCTGGTAATCTTAGTTCGACAAAAAAGAACGTCTTAAAACAAAACATGTTTCTAAGCAAACTTTTTGATAGCGGAACTAAATTGACCTAAAAACTTTATCGGAAGACTTTGAAATAAGCAAGCTTCGCTTGAAATTCTATCAATTAACGCGATGGCGTTTAATCCGTTATAAGCTTCGAGTTAACGGTTGGACAACTTTTCTGGCGGATTTAACGGGGCGTCTTATTGTAAATATTTTCTAGAATCTCTGGAACAAAATGTAAATTGCTGTAATTTTTATAGGGGCGATACTATTGTGAAACTGGCTACTTTACATCCACAAATTTAATAAAAGGCCAAAAATAAATAAATACTACTATCTATGATCATTTTTAGATGCAAAACCCTCTCACTCAAAATTTTTTTACGAAAATGTTCAACAGTTCCTAAATTGCAGACGAAATTCGAATTAAATCTGAAACTGCTATTAAGTTTGCAAAGACATTTCTTTCCAACTTCTGGAAACCGAATTGCTTTTGTGAAATTTCCCCGGAAAGAAAAATGAGTATAACGGATTCTCTTTACGAACGAATTTACGACGAATTCTAGCAGCGGGAAATGCACTAAAATAATGGTATACCGTTACTTGCAATATTAGTAGATTTAAATAAAAGTGACAGACACGAGCAGAATTCCAATCCCCGTTAGCAAAGTTGCCCTTTAGCAGTCAATATTAATATAAGTGAATTTCAAAGACTGTTTCGTGTTCTATTCATGTTTTCGGCGCTGGAAGATTTGATTTTTTACTACTCTCATAGAGTTAACATACAAATTTCATGTCGTCTGTTTGTTGATATTCATTTCATATAAAATTTTGTATTTTTGTACAAACAGTTTCTGGTCGAGGATTAATTCAAAGTAAATCCGAAGAATTTATTAATCCTGATTCAATACCCTTCTAGCCAAATGAGGTTTAATGATCTAATTACTTTTCACCCATTAATGTACCGCATTGGCAAGTGACAGCATTGCTTTAGCCTCTCTGGATTGCTTAATCATTTAATTGCCAGAACTTGGGCTACGATGCAGTTTAACGTAAATCAGTCTAAATCGGATTATTCTAAAGATATAGTTCGGCCAAACAGCATTAGGGCTCTCTGTACTTATGCAAATCGAGAAAATTGAGTTCATTGAACAGTCTATTCAACACAACTCTTTAAATAAAAGTCGCTCCTCATTCAGAGCTTAAATCTAAGATAACTCATAAGTAAAGTAGGAACATCTGCAGAACTTTGATGGCTTCAAGGCTGTTCGATTCACCTTATGCACGTATATAAAAAATTACCTTTGAAATTATATACTTCTGTCCTGAAATTAGCATATTCTATCCCGAAACATTTCTGTTTATGGCTAAATAATAAAGCTCCTCTGAGACGGTGGAATTTTTTGTTGCAAACTCAGTATCGCATATATTGAAAGCTGTTGCTTTTGTATCAACCATTATTAACATGCTACAGTTCCAGATATATTTCTTACTGTTTTGGTGTCACTATTAAAGTGGAAGGTGTTATGAGAATGTTGCGGTTGTCGAACAACAGTTGGCAACAAAAAGCTTTTTCCTACGGCCACAGATGGAATGAAAAAAAGGGTTTCCATGTTTTCCGTGTGATTAACCTTTTGCGACTCCGCAGTGGCAAAACTGCTCGTGTGGACAAACTCAAAAAGATGTCTCGCAAAAGATCACAAAGATAGAAAAAGGCCGCTGCAATGTAGATAGAAGGATTTTCTACAAACAGATTTATTAAGATATCTCAATATGCACAACACGGTTATCGTATGGCAAATGTTTGCCAGAGCATCCTATTAAATTTTCAATTAATTTTTGTGATGAACACACAAAAAACGTCCAAGAAGAACTGCTTTGCCACGATCTATTGACCCTTCAACCCCAACACAGAAAGCAACATCCATCACTAATTACGATTATCATCACACCGTCACCAAGTAACTTCAACACTAGTTATTTAAGGTGGCTGACTTTGAAATAAAAAATATGAAAATAATTAATGATGCATGATCTAGGTGCTGATTACAGGCTTCATATTCATAATGTTATTGACGATGCACTCAGTGTCTTTAAATTATATTTATACGTTATTAGTTCAAATTTTGTTGATTTTGTTTGCAACTGTATGTGTTTGCAGTGTAGCATCAGTCGTCATCATTTCATTCTCTCTTCTGCAATCATAATGCAAATCCTTTTCAACAACACAAACATCTTCTGCAAATTGAGCATTATTGCAAGGAAAATTTGATCGCTAAACTGTAGAACATCAGCTTTGCCCTGTTCGGCACTGTAGTTAAGGCAGGAACTTATTTTTCTTGCAAGGTAAATAAATAATAATTTCTGTTTCAGCTGCCCAATTCAATACTTACGTTACTCTGAAGCTTCAAAACGTCAAATCTACAACTGTAACAGTTAAAGGAGCATCGCCATGTTGGGCACAAGATTTTTTATTGTAAGTACTTCTATTTTCAAAACACATAATTTATTTAGTTTGCTTCAAAATTATCATTCAAAATATTAGCAATTTTTATAAAAAGCACCAAACTCTATTATGAGTTTCCCACTTCATAGGGGTTACTTTTCTACAATGGTTATGAAGTAGTTTTAATTATAATGCGTTTACATAATTAGCAAAAACTATAATCCCTTATAAAAATCCTTGTCGCTTGTTTCTGCGGCGACAGTAAATTTACTTTCTCAATTTTAATCGTGTGCTACATTAAAACTACTATGCTGTGAAGTCCTTAAGCCAAACTTAATTCCCCGCTCTTTGGTACAGGTTGATCTTCTTTCCAGCCTTTCTGGATTAAGTTTAAAAGGGATTTTTTTTTCATACTCCAACAAATAGGTCACAGATTTGTGATACCGTTGAATTCACAGCGCAATTCTTATATTACGTTTAGAACCTCATTTGCGAGGACATTTAACATTTAAAGTGTGAGAACTAAACAATGGTCTGCCAGAGTCATGTTTAACACAGTAAAATTTTAGATTAATTTTCAAATTGCTCAGGCATGCAGTTTCATTAATTCGATGACTGTACGTTTTTAAAGATGGTCTGCTGCAAAATCAGCTTAATAAACAGTCTTATTTTGACCCAAGAATATCGCAGTACCCTTTTGATCATGTGCTTAAGGGAAACCCTGTATAACTGAACAGAATTCGATTTACTGAAGGGGGAACTGTTTACCAGAACATGTTCACTGGTCTAATAAAACATACTTCATATGCGTGGTTATTGTACAAAATAATTAACAAAAAACTGAAAAGAAAATTTAGAAGACTCATGTGCTAGTATAGAATTGAAGCAAATAATTTTATCACCATGTATAAAACATCCACTGCAAATGTTGGCCACTAGTTCAAAAGCCAACCGCATCAAGCATCAATTAAATAGTGTTTGCTCTAGGAAAGTGCTACAGAACAGTGAAGTGGCACTAAGGCGTTAAAATTAAGAAAGCTTCAGAATGCCAAGTTAGTTTCCTCTAATTTGTTTGTGAACACATCCATCAACATTATTCAAGGGACTTCGTCAGGAGTCAGGGAAATAAAATAAAAATTCTGAAGGCTGCACTAAATTCTAAATTGACCTAATAAATATGCAATTGCAATAATAGAAATGGAACAAGAAAAGCGAATGACAACAATTCTGTTTCGAACGTTGTATTCTACACGAAATAGCGAGTGAGGTCTGTTGGAAGTGAGCGATTATAATAATTTGTTATTTTCCTGTTTCTGCTTTTTAGATTCATTTGCTTACGAAACGTTTCTGCCTTCTATCTGAAATCTTCATGACTTTAATTGAGAGGAATATCATCGGGTGTAAAAGTCACTGATAATTTTCATAACAGTTTCGCTTTCCTATTTCGTTATTTGTATCACAAATTTCACAAAAAATATTTCGGCAGACTTATCATTGTATGAAAGTTAACACACTTTTTGTGTCGATCTATCTAGACTTTCGTTGAATTCGTCATTTCGATTTTACTAAGCCGATTCGGTGGCCATTTCATTGTCTCTCTTGGATACATTTTTATATTTTTCATGTTTTTATGGAGAAACTTTTCAATAAATGAAATATTAGTATAAAATTATCTACTACTTGTTATTGGGCGTGAATATTTATTTTAATTAATTCGACTGCTGGTTTTAATTTATGCCATCTGGAATGCAGCCAACTAAGAACGTTAACTCGTTAAGATTAAACCGCAGCGCTTTCACAAAAGTCTAACGCATTGCGATTTATTAAGCCAATTTAAAACAGAAACGATTTTAAAACTATTTTAAATTTGATATATCCAATTTTTGCTTTCTGGGGTACCAAGAAGAATGTTTCAATATCAAACGGATGATTTGCACTACGCAAATGTAAAAACGCGGAATATAAAAATGTATATTAAGTTTAAGTCATATTGTTGGCAGGCAAAGCAATAGCATTTCTCGTTTAGAAAGTGGCCAGTCGATGCTTTTTACTTTTATTGATTTATCTATTACATTGTTTATAAAATAGTAACTCATTTGAAAGTTGGTGATTTTGGGGAACAACCTCATCTGTTGTTCTTAAATTCCTTGAAATTGACTGTCAAGTTGTAGTTGCCGTTTGGCGCAAAGCACCAATATTTGTATTTAAGCTAAAAGAAGTCTAATTTTTTATGTTAATGCTAATATATAATAATAATTAATTATCGTTTACTGTAATGTCTGACTTTCGTTTTCTATAATTTTCAGCGAAACAAGCAATCTAAATACAGGGTTATTAATAGAGGTATGGAGCAAGGGCATGATATGGGATCGTGCAATGGGATACCATTGGATACCTTTACAGACAGTCCACTATACAATCGAGGTAAGCTTTCTCGTTTGAAATGCAGATAACAAGTAGGAACGATGGTTTCAAAAAAGTTATGGTGTTTTGGCATAACTTCGATTTTATATACAGTGTGACTGAAAATTAGGGAAATGTTTCTGAGGGTGTTTTGGGAGAACATTTTTACCTGGTCTCGAAATGAAGGTTTCTTCATTTCATGTGTACATTTTTCTTGTGGTTAACAATATACGGAGTTGAAACAATTTTTTATGGTTTTATCGTCTTTATGCATATGGCAATGTAAAAATATTTATAATTAAAAAAAAAACTCAAACTGCGTATTTCTAGAATCAGTGTCTATTAAGCGAAGAAAAGTTGTCTTTTCCAAGCTCATTGATTTTGTCAAAAATCAAATTCAGTTTAATATTGCCTGTAACAATTTCATTTAACCAAATACAATATTTAATCGAAATAAAGCTCTTTACTCTCTACTGAAAAACCTTTTTTTCTGGTCGCTTACAATATGTCGAAATTTATGTTATCTTATTTCTAAGCTTGAAAGAATACGAACCAAAAACTACAGCGTGGAATCAAACAAACTAGAACAAATAGTCTGCATGAAAAGACGCACCTAAAAGTTAATAATATTCATATCAATGTATTCGTGTATTATATTTGATTACAAAATAATAATTCATCTGCTCGTAAATACTTTTCCCATAAGATCCTTCCGTTTCCGGTTAATTTTAATATTCTGCCATCATAATAAATGCAGTCTTGACATAAAAAATGGGTTGCTTCATTTTCTAAGAAAGAAAAACACCCACTTAGTCGTTTGTTGCAGCATAGAATGTATTATCTGCTTGATGAAAATGTATTTTTAAAATTAAAATAAATGATGCATTTCTCTGTCGCCGCGAGGCTAACTTTTCATCTGGCTTAGTTAGAAGCTGTAATAAAAATTTTTAATCTAATTAAATTTGCAAATGAAGTATGAGGAAATGTACTTCTCTGCACGAACTCCTATTAATTACAGTCTCCGTCCCTAATCTAATTAAAGTTAACACTATGTGTCAACAAAGTTAGTTTTATAATTTTTTCAAATCTTCATTTTGCATTTTTTGTATATATTTATGACCAAACATGTCTTGAATTATGAATTATATTATAGAGTGAGCGTAAGTAGTAATTTTTCAACAAATTTAACACCTTTCTATTATCGGAATATTTGATCGAATAGAGAAAATATCATTTCGATTTTAACCGTATTTCAGATTTAGATAAATAAATTTAAAACCGAAATATTTCACTTAACATTTCAATGGAAACGCATATAATCCATCTTTATGTAGATCCGAATCACTTGAAAGCCAACTTTTAAACATGAACCTCTAGGACTTTACATGCAAAGTCGTTCCGTGAAATTTATCTTTTTAAGAGACAATCGATCCGATCTGTCTGTTTTTCAAGAGCAGCAAACTTTTTACTGAACTACTTTATTACTTAAACTCCCACGCTTGAAACTTTCAATCAGCTATATCGATATACAATTTTTTGTTGAAATTATCGACAACTGCTTTTCTAAAATATTTCGAGTGACTCTAGTGAGGTGGTTTGCTAATTATAAACAAATCATGCAGAGCGTAATATAGTTTAAAAGTTGCTTTGATAGACACATTTAACTGAAAAACTGGATAACTGACTTAATGAAGCAGCTTTGCGTTTTACTCGGTATTTCTACAGTTATATCACGTTTTGTGAAAGGGGATATGTTTAGCCGGTTTTGTGTCTACTGATATAACGAGCTTCATTAAAAGCAAAGAGAAGTTTGTAATATAGCTGTTCTGATAAAACTTGTACACTTACTAGCGTGGTACATATATTCGGAAAATTTTGCCTATTAATTTACATTTTTTATTGAAGGAATAATTGATAGGAATAGACCAATTTACATATACATCAGAAACCTCTCGAATAAGTTTTTATTATTAGCTGAAAATGTTGCCACTAACCACCAATCTTATTTTTTCAAATGGAAACGCCTGTTTCGTATTAAATTTAAAAAATGATGCATTTATTTCTTACCGATACTCAAACTTCAGGAATTTAAAGGAAAAAAAATACGAAAAACTCATTTCAGTGGAACATATTTCATGTATTAAGAAGCTAAATTCATAAACTTTGAAAAAACTATTACTTTAGATTAAATATACTAATTTCTGTATTTCTTTCTAGGAGGGTACTGGCCAATGGTTATCATTAGATGCAGAACTAGTAATGAAAGACGGAGAAGTAGTTGGTACGAAAATGGCAACCGGACATTCTTTGCTGGTCGATTGCCGCTTCGAACTGCCTTTCGGTAAGTATCAGTCAAAATATCTCCTTACCTTAAGGTGGATTCGGATGCCGATTAGAATTTTTCACTAAGAAAAGAAAAATTTATAGAGCTTTTTAAAAGACGACCCAAATTATTTTTTTAAAACTGGGATTTACATATTTGAATTGAATATTTCCGTATCGATGTGCTTGTAACATACAAATTAATTCACGGAATGGACTAGAGGACTATTGAGAGACCTATTATTACATAATAATTTGCCAATTTCAACCAGAATATTTTTCAAGAACTGTTTTTCGCAATAGAAAAGCACACTGAACTCAGTTGAGAGCAAAGGGAAAAAGCTTAGTCAAATGCTTGTGGTTACAACAAACAATACAATAAAAAGTAACAATATAAAAACATTCTAATTTATGTACTCTTAAAATTACAGGGTAAAATTATTTGACGTATGAATATTTTTCGAATTAAAATACAAATTCTAAATCAATGAATGTAAATATGCTAATTCCGTGCTGCATAAATGCATCCAGTTTAAATCGTTATTAAAACGGTTTTGATTGGTTTGTGTTACTAATTCGACAAAGGTGGTCAAATACACGAATTATAGTGAATAAAAAGTTCCATTGATCTATTTTATTAGCAAGTTTCAGCGCAACCGAATAATCGCATGTGGTATTTCAATAAATCTGTAGCACGCAATTGAATGAAGTAGTCATTCATATGCCTATATTATTATTATATTTACCTCATATATTTTATGCAATTCGTGGGTTTCAGTCCTTCGCATATTTTTGGGGACATATTTGATGAATCAATATTATTATTTAGCAACCTGGGGCGAGACTTTGTTGTCAATAATTAAAAATTACATTCAATTTAGATTCAAATATTTTCATCTATTATACCACCATTATTACCGTATATCCACTACTTCCAGATCGAACGATTTTATCTTTCTGCTACCTAGAAGTACCGTTGTGAAAATATTATATACTTTAATTACTGTCGTATGTAACCTAAAGTAAAATAGTAACACAGAATTTAAAAGAAATATGTGATAATTTTTAATTTGTATGTTCAGAATTGGTCCGTTAGTCCAAGGAAACGAACCTTCTATGATGCTGTAAAAATATATTTCCAGAAAAGAACAAACAACACATAAGCAAATCTTTACACAATATTTTCCAAACACTCATCGATTACCACAATTTCCTGGCCTTCTAATACTGAGAAATTAATAAAAAAGACGTAAACACATCCAGCTTCTAGCTTCGGAGCCACCACTTGATATTTCCTTCAATAAATATATCACATTTCACTTTTGCAATCGCGGAGTAT
This sequence comes from Dendroctonus ponderosae, assembly GCF_020466585.1. Classification (NCBI taxonomy): domain Eukaryota; kingdom Metazoa; phylum Arthropoda; class Insecta; order Coleoptera; family Curculionidae; genus Dendroctonus; species Dendroctonus ponderosae. The sequence continues at coordinate 23,534 of NW_026018898.1, forward strand.
TAGAGTGCAGACCCAAAGTAAATTTGCTTGGATTAAAATTTAATCTCAACTCTGAAAGGGTATTGTGCAAGTAAATCTTGATGGTCGAAAGGCAATCCCTCAAGTTTCTTGTAATCCCTGTGTTTCAAAATCGAGGAAAGTTCAACAAACTTAATCCCTGTATGAATAATTTCAGAATAACATTGCAGCTGCAAGCTTTGCATTGAAAAGTGATTGTATCTAACCTGGTACAATATTTAGCATTATATTACTTTTCTGTCTATTATTGTTTTATTTATAAAAATTTTTAATGTCAGTAATATTTGGTTGTATTAAATCTGTCATGGTATGTATTTTGTATAATAAAATAAACGCGTTACAAACTTTTAAAATAGTTTGTGATCAGGCCGTTCTTAGCATTTATTAGATCGGCACCAAAATAACGATGGGAAAGCATATTATCGATGTTTGCCATTAGGCAACATTCGAGGGAAGTTTGCAACCTGATCCTTGTTTGCTCGGCGGGTATATTGATATATGGTTTTACCATATCTTAGGATATGGTGATGTAAATCTTTGATGAGCAATAAACAAGCATAAAAATAAACTATTTTTATTTTGCGTTGAAGCTGAATTGAAATATCTCGTTTATTCCAATTAGGTAAACCTGAACTTCAACCGACCGTTTGCTTAAAGCTAGACTCCCTCAATAGAAAAAGTCTGAACGAATTGAGCTAATCCATTAAAAACTGTATACATCTTGTTTTTATTATTACGTTTGTTTTTACAAGAAGCGCACAGAAACTTAACGTACTTTAAAAGCGAGTACGTATACATGAATTTTACCCCAGTCGCAATTGAACTTCCTCTTCCCACCGAACCAAAATTCTTTAAGCAGTGTTGTTTGCAAGATTGAGACGTCCAAGAAATTCTAATATTTCTGGAAAACCTGCATATTCAATATCGGACTTGATTCATTACTTCTTCACCTAACAAAATTTACCTAAATAATCAGTAATCCGTCAGTATAGTTTTAAATTTTAACATTGTTTACATCCGATTATTATATTATTGTGGTTAAACAGAACTATGTGTATACACATTTCCTGTTTGGTGTGGCTGGAGCAAAATTTGTTCTAACTACTAAACTAAGACCTAAATTTATGTCAATATGTACAGCACATTGACGAAACATTGTTGAACCAACTAGTTTCCCCATATTAGCCGCGACATTAGATAATTTACTTTGGACCAATGTTGGAGGTTAATTAAATAGTTGCGAAGCCCATTCATTAGTGAAACCAACAATAATTAACCCGGTGAAACTTAAATATAAGCAACAGACAACGTTTCCAGCCCATTACTTACTCCTGCCCGGTTGAAGGATTATCAGTGCGCATTAGATTACACCAACTATGTTTAATTATTTTAATTTATATGCATTTCAAATGTTGAATTCTTACTTTGGTTTCAGATCCTGAGAATATGGACGCATCTGATTTACAAAGAAAATTAGAAACCTTAAACAAATGGATAGACATGGAGGCCAGAACTGAGCAGGCCAACAGACACTTCAACTTCATTGGTAGATGTAAGTAGACTATTTTTAGTTTAAGAAAATAGTTTCATTCGCTTCATATTCATTATTCATGTTCGCATTAGTCGATATATCAGTAGAAGTACAGTGTGTCCAGTAAGCACATGATTAAAAGGTTGCTGCGACCTTCTTTGACTCAAAATCAGAAAAATATCTGGCTTCTAGGCCATTGATGGCCAAGTTCTTCTAAAACGTATATTTTTCCACAATCTAATCTAATTAGTTTCATAATTTGATCATCCCTATTTCAAATCAGTGTAACCGAATGCATATTACATGCAAATCTAGTGTAAGTTAATTAATTTAATTTTCTTTTGGCTTTTGTTCAGCTCAGTTAGTTATATGTCGGGTGCCGCACACAGAAAATGCTACTTTTCCCGGAAGATTTACATTGGTGCAAATTTACTAGAGAATTAATTTAGAAAAATATATCTACTTTAAAAGTGAACGGCTAGCAAAAGTTTGTGCGTCAAAGTTAAAGTTAGAAATTCAAAATTAATTAATTATTTTGTTTGTTATGCGCGTTAGAATCCGCCAACAAGGCAAAGCGTCTTAAATCATATTTTTTATTGCTCATATATGTCAATCATTTATGCAGAGTTTCGTTGTCAAAATATTTCCTAAGGAGGGCTTTTTTATAGGAGTATTCTCCAGGCATTCCATGTTGACAAATTATAGGTTAAAGTTCGACTCATCTCCATCGACTTCGTAGCGTGAAGCGGAATGGTAAACTATTTGCAAATGCAATTTTAGCTAATATGTATTTCTCTAATAAAGAATTGTCTTTTTTATTGTTCCCTTATTAAATGTTCAAATGGATCTCCGTGTACGCCCGTACAAAGAGTTATTAGACGTACAAAGACTTTACGTCTTAAAATATCCTCTGAAATTTGAAAACTTTATTGCGGACCTCTGAATATACTATATATTTTAAAGCTCCTTCATAGAGTGGCGTTTTACGGTTCAATGAGTTCAGACACATGAGACTTTGGCCGTGAGACTTTGTAATAAAAACAAACTTACTATTACATTTTTATTTTAGAACAGCGCTTATTACATATTACATCAGAGTCGATATTACTGCCCAAAACATCATTAATATTGTAGTAGCAATATTTAGAAACAGTGACAAATGCAACAAAAATTGGTGGCGTTTAAACTCCGACTGTTTCCATTTCTTGACAATTTATTATGGAATAATAAGAAGCATTTTAATAAAGTGATCGTTAAGACTGATTAGCTTCTTACAAACCTTTGCGAGAAACACAGTTTTCGGCGTTTATAATTCTACTTAAAAGAACGAGGTGTTGCGCACCTTTTTTGTAATTCTCCACAAAAAGTTCAGATTCAAAAAAGTTTGAACTGCTTCTGTTTACATTAATTAGTAACGCCTGCGGTCCCAATTGTAAGGCCAGCTTACCAACTTGCGTTTTTTTGGGTCGTTTTCGTTATTATTTATTCAGAATGTTTGGAGCTCTTCGGGGGGAACGCTGACCTCTTGCTATTTCGCACCGTTTATGGSAGGTTGGGGTTTTTGCGGTGTMGAAATATATGTATTAAGTGCATTAAAAATGTTCATTAATTACAAAMTTATTATTAAATGTGACAACTTGGTTTTTGCGCCAAAGTGTAGTTTGTTAGATTGAAAATAACAACCTGAGTTCTTGAAAATAACATCCTGCCCGTGAATAAAACTTTTCATATAAACAAATACAACGACAATTCATCGGYWCAAAATAAATCGACCGAAAAAAMGGACTCTTAGGTTATATGAAATTGATGGGTGGCTGGCATCCGTAATCCGACAAAATTTTGGCGAAGAAAATGGCGATAATCTGTCAACGTCGCAWKTAWGCAAAAAACARTTTACGGTGCATATGTAACGTTTYAAGCTGCATTTCATGAGCTGATGAAARATGGGTARTTCTATTTAAAAAAATACACTTTGATCTTGCCTCGCTTTTCTGAGACACTCTGTATCATATAAAATATTTTTAAAATGTCCGCACTTTGTGCGTCAACAACTTTTATATGAAACTATTTTTCGAAAGTTCAATATCAACGGAAATAATGGACTCTCTCGCCCTAAAAAAMCACTCTGTATATGAAAAAAAWTATTAATAYATGCTTACAAGGTAACTGAATAGATTTGATCAACTCTCTAATAGTAATACCTGAAATGTCCCCGTCATCATCATTTCTTCATCCCATCGCACTCATCATTTTAAAAATGTATTTACATCTATTGATTTGATTAGTTGTCTATCGCGAAAATTCAAGTCAAATCAAAAAGTCGGATGAAAATGCATTTTACGCTTCTATTTTACACACTGTCTCCCACCCTACCCCTCTATTCTGTTTCTTTTTCAGCCAATAGTAATCACTTTGACAATGACATTTCAGCGGGATATTCGGAGGATAGCGATTACACATCCGATCTGAATTATCCAGTTGGACAACATGCGAATTCTTCCGCGTCTCAATTCCGCACCGCTGCTCATCAATTGAACACGCCTCAAAGATCGCTCGAAACGAGTCGAGAGAACTCGTACGAGCGAGAAGAGGGCAGTGGTGCCCAGTATTTGGTCACACAACCGATAATACATCAACATCATTTAAGTCCAGGCGGTCATCGGAGGACCCAACAACAATCCTCAAAGGTAAATATACATTCCGCATGAATGTTATTAGTTCACTAATAGCGACTAATTGACTTAATGACATAATTATACTAAGGAGTTGAGGTGCTTTATTGGACTTTTTCCATGACAATAAATAAATGCACCAACTCACAATAGTCTACTGAACACTATCTTGTAGCTTAGTATGGAATGGAAACAAATACTTTTACTTTGATGACAATTTCTGAGGCTTTACCTGAAGTGTACATAATTTTCTTGGGAATAGTAGTCGAACGTTTTCAATTTCCATCTGAAAGTTGTCGTTTTCATTGATTGTTAAAATGCGGCAATTGTGGGTCCGACTAACCTGTTCTTTCGTCGTCAGTCAAAATGCGCATAAAATATTTATAAAATTTTAAGTGTTTTGGTCACGGTAAGAGTTTTACGGAGATATGAAACGGTCAGATGAGGGTGTATTGATAAATTCAAAAAAAAAAAAAGTTGCTTGAGGGAATACCGCTGAAAGTTTGACAGAGACACTGAGTGTGTTATACTGGTAGTTCAGAGATGTCACATGTGACATTAAGATGAATATTTCCTTCGTATGATGATCTGTACGTTTGTACGTAATGTACAGTCTGTACGTAATTGCACAGTGTGCAATTATCCCTCAACGATAATTGCATTGTTTATGAAAATTATTTGACAGGTGTCTTTTCCTGTTGAATTAGACATCAAATGCCATCCGGACATTCCTAAGTTATTCAAATCATATTTGTTATTTAAACTTAACAAAAATGTCTCGTTTTGGTGTCAAAGTTGTTGCTGCGACCGTGCCCACGAATACTATGAACAATCAAAAGTATATYTGGCGGCAGTTAAATAATAATATCAACAATAAATATATCTAGCATTTTGTGAWGAAAGACGTTACAACTTAAGTAAAGACACTACAGTGCACCAAATTGCAAACATTCTACAAGACTGGGCGTTCAACATGAAAAGATAGAATGGTGAGGATGTTAAAGAATATACTATAAAAACTATTTGGAATGTTACTGCTAAATTACTAATGGATAAATACTACTATGAACATAACGTTCGCTTTAATCCGTTTCAAGACATCGAATTTAAATTGGCTCGMGAAGCTAAAAAYGCAAAASKGAWGGAGCTACAAYGAGGAGCCCCAGAAAAGAAAAGGAWGCTCTGTTTTCATGAAATATGAGGAATTTAAKAAAATGGYCGAAAGCTGTGATGAAGACACTCCAGGTGGTCTGCAAAARAAACTATTCTTTGTGTTATGCTATGAATTAGCATGGCGTGGAGGAGAAGGATCGAGATRCTTGACAACATATTTCAAAGAAGTTGACAATGTAGGCGGAAAAAGCGGAAGAGTTGAATATAATCCAATATTTACCAAAACGACACAAGGTGGGAGGGACCATGCGCATCATTGAAGTGGTTAATTCGTAATCGAATTAATTCTCAGATTTTCCCAGTTCGACTCTTTCACAAATTCATGCAGAAGAGGTCAAATATCAAAATAAACCGTCTCTTTTTAATAATGAACCCTGCTTGGAAAACGAGTGAATGGTACAAAAATATACCTTCTGGTAGGAATACGATCAGTCAGTGGACTAAGCAAGCAGAAAAAAGCAGGTCTAGCTACTGCCTCAAAAAAACTGACAAATTATTCTCTGCGAGCAACAGCCGTTTCAAAATTGGCTAAGAAAGGGGTTGGAGAACAGCAGTTAATAAAAATTACTGGACATTTGAACACCAACTCAATTACACCATATCTCCAAATGGATGATGAACATCATCTGCAAATAATTGAAAAAATGAGAGACAATGATGGTGCTGAGGTCCAGCCAAAAATGTCTGAAACAGCGGTATCTTCAGAATGTTCTCCATCAAGCGTTTCTGCAGTTCCCGCCAAACCAGGTGGGGCAACCGCTAAAAGTAACACATATTTTAACTGCACATTTAATTGCAGCTCTTGCAACTTTTAGAATAGGCTTTTTTAGACAATAATGGCAGCAATAATAGTGTAACTTTTAATAGAATATCAAAGTAATAAACTGAAACCACATTAACTTTGTTTACTCAGGAAATATTCAGAAAAATTACACTCGTGCTTGTTGTCTTGTAAAAACTGCATTTGCTTATTTTCACATTGGAACGAAAAAGCCGTCCTCCTTCGGAGTCGGGCTTTTTCGCCACAATATGAAAATAAACTCATGTAGTTTTTAGACAACAAGCTTTCATGCAAAATTATCGGTAATTTTGAAGCACTTGTGCAATTAGCCCCGAAAATTATATAAATTTTCACACTTCCGTGTTTGTTTCATAAAAATGTTTGTTTTTACGCATCAGTGGCATCCCAGTACCCCTTAATATCGTCTTGTTGTAACACTCCATTCAAAATATTTAAAGCGCTTAAATCACGGAAGACAATAAGACATCTGCGATCCAAAGCATCGCTTTAACTGAATAAAAGAACGCGTGTTAAGAAGTTATTTTAAAAAATTTCCAGTCGAATAAACGTGTCGACTATATAAACGTGTCGACTATAGATTTTGCCTGTGTACTGATGTCTTTTGGGAGTTCGCTGCCTCTTTTAAGCAGTTTATAAAGCAAGCTATTGAATCGGACAAAACTATTTTTCACCTACAATCTATTTTTAGCCTATAAGAAAGTTATATTAATATCGATTGCCATCAATTTTGTCATTATTTTGTCGTTAGTTTAAAAAACTAGACATAAACACGGCGGGGAATACAAAAGAAGTTATGACTACGTGGATACCAGCTACATAAGAATTAATTTAGTACTGTAACTGTAATTTTCAGTCAAGTGTTTTTTGCTCTAATATCAAATCCGGATCAGAACTGACTCCACTATCTTGCAGCCATTTAATTCCGTTTAAAAACCACCTACTGAATTCTGGCATTCAGCCATTTAGTTTTAATTAGATCGTCAATAATTGATGAAAATATGAACATGTTTGTTTGTTCGTTCGAAAGTTTTAGGAACTCGCGTCTGCTGAATTTGACATTTTGTAACATATTAACATTTACATAGGTTTTGACTAGGTTTCTAAATTAATAATCAGAAAATTCGGCTGTGCTTTAAAAAGTTAAATTTTTCACAAATTATTTTTTATTGACTGCCAAGCTTCTTTGCTAAATTCAATTATTATCTTGGTCGCAATACGATTGAAAAACCAGAATTTCAAAAGCAGGTCCATGTTCACAATCCGTTGAAGAGGAAAGATAAAACTGAACTTTAAAAAATATATTATGGTTTCTTAAAAATAATACGTTAAAGCAAAAAATGGTTAGTCGAGTCTTTAACTCGAGTTGCTGTTGCTACACACCAACCCCAAAAAGAGAGCCATACTGGTGAAATTAGAGAATCTTGTTTTGTTCCCAAAAAGTCAGTTAATAGGTCATATAGTGTTTTAATTCCTCATCATTTTCCTCATTTAACCAGCTTCAGTAGTGGATATACTGGCTCATTTTATATTGAATACATTGTATACTACACTAAACCTGTTTTCCATCTCTTCACAATTCAAGATTATGTATGTATCGATTTGCTTTGGCATCACGTCTGAACATCCATTAAATTTGATTTGAAAAACGTAAAATTTGGTGTCTTTTGATTTTAGAGGTTTTCTCCAAACATTGACGACTACAATTCCTACAGCAGCAATATTCCAGGAGGGACTTTGCGCCACTATGCGGAGAACAACATCGACTCGGATCCGTTGTTTTATAACAGCAGGCCCAGAAGCAAACCAGATATTTTCAGGTACGAGAAACTGATAATATTTACTCTATAGAGAAGTAGGAAACTGTCTCAGGCATCGGGACATATCGTTGTATGTGACATATGGCTATATTGGCGCGTCCGAAGGGTTTGGAAATATTTACGTTAATGTTTGACTGAACATTTCGAAACCAGAAGATGTTGTCTGACTGACAATATTGGAGGAATATAGAAAAAATTCACAATCACTACGCGTAGTGCAAATGCGTAACTTCACTGGGACTATTTTACCATTCGATGCACTGATTCCAAACTCACCAAGTGAAAACTCACTCGATAAACTTGACTAAGCATAACGTTTGTAAAAATATGCGTATCTAGTTAAATCTATCTATTAAATGAAAATGTGTTCTATATTTGTTATGATTTATGCCATACAATTAAACTTCTAGGTCTTTCACATTAAAACGTTCTAAGTTTTAAGTGCCCATACTAGATTAATTATGCACACACAAAAGCTATACGGGAACCTTGAAACTTCTAACAAACTTTCCGTTTACTCTGTTAGATTTCAGATATCTTAAGCACTTTTACCTTTCTATTTACGATACTTCACCATTTGCATATTTCCTTCATGGGAATTTCGTTTCTTTTTGTTTGAGGATGCAAATTAGTTTATTTGACAAGGTTGCCCTTATTGATTGAACCTTGATAACCTTTCGGTGAAATGGAACTGAAAATATTATTAATCGTTTAAGTTTACGATTTACTATATCCGTCCAAACGCGGTTTAAATCAGTGCAATAAAAAAAGGAGTTGTGGAACATCAAAGCAGAGATTTATAAGGGATTGTCCACCTTTTCTCTTCTATATAGGTCGATGCCGAATATCGACTTGATAACAGATTTTTTATCTCAGTACGTGGCGCTTTTATGTTGTGCAATCAAACAGCATTTTTCTAAATAATTACTTTTGCTTGATGCTTTTATATCTTGGTAAGGCCTCCATTCTTCAAGGTTTGATAATCCATATTGGTATTAAACTACATAAAATATTTAATTTTGGTGTTCAATTCTTTAGGTTCTAAGATCAACATTTTCAAACTTGTTTGTTTATTAAAAAATCAAATTAATAAGTACAATTAAGTATATTTGCTTCTATTAGGTAATAGGTCTTTCACCAATTGCCCAATTTCACAGTAATAACCTTTACATTTTTTACCATTTTTTTTAACGGTTTGTATTGTTTTTATTGTATTATTTTTGGACGCATCAGTCGCCACGCACAACAACAGCAAACAATTTGCAACAAAACAAAAACAACCATTTATTTGTAGACATTCAGTTTACATTTTCTAACAGCCCATTTTAGCGCTTTCATATCACTTCTGTTAATGTTGCGTTCTTGCATTTTAATTGATAAATTTGACACTTTCTCGTTTAATTAGGTATAACTGAGTAGGTCCTCTTCTGAAAACGAATTATGTTTGGTACAAAATACCTGTTAATTTCATTATCATTTCCAAGATGAACACACATTCCACACAAATGGTGTAGTAAATAGATAGAGAGTCTTCGTATTAGCTGAGTTTCCTTTTCAACACAGCTGGAGTGTCAACATTTGCGGTGACGTAGTAGCTAACTTATTGGTTCCAAATGCTCCGAAAAACGGAGTAGAGGAAAACTTTTCTAGACGAGGGGATCATATATTACTGTGACATCTTCARTAAAGCGTTATTAAATAGATACAGGTTTTCGCCAATTTTTACGTTAAACTTATAAATAATTTTATTATTGCTTATATTTCAAGGCGAGTAGAAAACCTCGAYTGTTCATCAACCAGAAATCAAATTCTTTGATAATACTMAAAAAAAAATGTCCAAAATATTCTCTTATTGTACCACGACCGCATTTAAATTGTTAACATCATATTGATAATTCAGTGCRGTCAGCTCTATAATTTGAAATATGACCGATGTTCGATTGAAATGAAAATACCACGATYAACTTCGGTTCCCGTAGAACGTTTTATATTTAATCAGCTACTCTTAATTTCGATCTCAAATTAATGCTCAATGGTTTATTCAAAGCTTTAACGAGCACTGAAATAATRAATGRACATTTTAAGAAAATACTCATCCCTTACAATATAAAGTCCATGATGCTTCAATATCAACTTGATTGTAAAACCTTAGATACTAATTGGTACTCAAATATTGACTTGATAATTCTCTTTAAAGCCGACGGCGAAATTATCAAAGGGAAAGCGAAGAAAGGTAAACATAGTAGTAAACGCTATCTAGATTCTTCTTCACTCCTACGCACTATTCTAGGCACATTATTTCAAGCTTAGCAGCTTATTCACCAATACCAACTTGTTAGTTTCACACTAATATACAGTGCCATACTATCTAATTGTCAATACTTTTGCAATACATAATTTTACCCACTCTTATACAGCTTAGTTATATTTCCGTGTTAAGTACTGAAACTGTTTTATTTGCAGTCAAGATGTCTGGCAGAGCTGCGAAAGCTCTTTCTACAACCAAAGCATGGATAGTGTGGATGCTGCTTTATCTGTGGATCCAGTTTGTTATGGAATTCAAGCAGCAGTTAAGAAAGGTACTTAACAGCTTCTTTTAATTTACCACAATTTTCCTGCTTTAGTGGTATCGGTTACATATTAGGAGTGCTTTCAAATGTGAACAATAAGTATTCTTCGAGTTTTGCAAATGCATTTTGCCAGCGTCTGCTTGATATTCTTTCGGACCAATTACTGTTATGTGTAAAATTTAAGTTTGTGCATTGTAGGCATTAAATAAACGTGACAAAAGCGATAACTGCAGATCTTTTCGTAACTTAACCGACTTTGTATCTTTTACGGTTTTGGAGATCCCTATGCAATGCATCCTTAACTTGGACACCCCATTTTTCCCCATTTTTTCAGTTTTTTGGTTATGGCAAAAGCTGACCAGAAAATCTTAAAATTTTAAGCGGCTTGCCATTAAATCTGATAGAATAATGTGACTAATAAAGCAGCAATGAATAATGTGAAATAAAATTTATTTCACCAATAATGTTATCATAAAGTCATGTCGGTAAAGTTTCATAGTTTCGTTGCTTTTGCTTTCGCTGCTTTCTTTGTAGCAGTTTTAACTTCTTTAACTGGTTGCGATGAAGGTACTTCGGTTTTGTTTTGTTTGGTCTGAAGTGCGACCACATCCTTCGCTTTCTTTTGTTCTACTGGTAGTTCATCTGTAAATAAATATAAGGACTGGAGTCAATCAGTCACCGTGTATAAGCTTGAATTTTCTTTTAGAATTTCCAATTGTCGAATGATAGGAAATACTGAGACAATAACAATTTCAGTTTAGTTTAGCTCAACTGGGAACTGGAATGTAGAGCTCAAAATGTGTTGCCGTGAATTAGCACTTTTATATCTTATTTAAACCATATACAGAATTTTCATGTCAATACAAATCAGCTAAAATAGTTACTAAATTTGAAACATGAAATTTTTTACTCAAACAAGTAGATTTTTCTTGCAGTCGACGACTAAAGGACGTTTCGACGACTAAATAAAAAATTTGTAGAATTTTGGTGTCTCTTTGAATAGGACTCCCGGCATATAATATTACCGAACAGTGAATGTTACCTTATTTTATGATACGAAAATGGAGCATAATAAATTTTGCTTAATTCCAACAACTAACCTTTGGGCTTTTTACCAGTTTTTTGTTTCTTTCCGGTCTTTTCTTTTGCAACTTCGCGTTGAACGCCTTTCGTCATTATTCAAAAACAGGCGCACGAAGGTAAATTGCAAAACTTATGAATTTTTGGAACTGTGACTTTGATAGACGCAATTCACCAGTAGTTTATTTGTGGTTACCCGACAACCTTGTTGTTGCAGTAGAAAAATGGGGTTGTTTAAAACTAATATGCGATTTTTAATTAGACCTAGAATCCAGAACTTTGTGCGTGTTTCCTATATTGTCTACCGCTGAAGTTTTTTACTCTTTCCTGATTTTCCAGTGGCAGGCTGTTTGGTTCACTATATACTGTTCTTTTGCTATGCTTCATCCCAATTGGGGCACAATTTTTTTTTATAATCTCTCTGAAGCAGGAGACAAATATCGGTCATATGGGTCTACAAGAGAGAGAAAAAACTGTAGAACACACATTTTAGGTACAATTTGGGCAAAATAATGCTTCTGCAAGTAGGAGGGAAACTTGCTATATACATGTTGTAAATTTAAGCACTTCTTGACGAATCATAAATCTGATGTAATGCCACAGGCAACCGACTAGTCGAGAGTGTTCAGAAATATTCGAAAAAAATATATTCAGGAAACAAGGACGGCAAAACCAAAATTATTTGCAGAAATGGAAGACAGGCAAAATGCCATCAGACTGACTAAAGTTAAAGTTTCTTTACCAAAGTCTTAATGAGTATCACATAAGTCTGGGATATTCCGAAACAGACTCTGGATATGCGCGAAAGTGCGATTCCAAATCTGATACTGGTTTTTGTGCGACTCAGAAAAAGACGATCATTATCAACTAATAGACAATGAAGCGCAACGCAGCAGTAAGCAAAAAACCTCTGAACACCTTTATGAAAAGGAAAATGCAAGTTCTGTGTGAACAAACTACTTCACCCCGCCAATATAGCTAATGGAAAGTCAGTAGGAGAATGCCAGAACTCATGCCTGAAAAAAATTTCATGCCGGAAGATTGTCCATTCACAATTTTGGTTGATTTATTTTCCAGTGTTATAGTACTATTTATTTACTTAGTTCTTATAATATGTATAACATAAACAAAAAGACCTTCCAATTGAATTAAACTTAATTAAGTTTTCGACACATGTGATTATAATTAAATGGTTTTTGATAGCTTTACGATTTTTCCATCTCCCACAACATTTCCAACGTTGCAATTAGCTTCACGGGATACTCAAAGAAAAGTGTTTTTTGCAGTTTCCAATTCATAATACTAATACTAAACATAAAATCAGCGTTGGCCACTTGAAGAATGTCTCTACATTCTTCAGGCTTTTTCTCTTCGGGTTGCTTGTAAATATAACGGAAAGACGTAAATTCGTACTACATATTAAAATAAAACCGTTTTCTACAGAGTATTTGCATACACCAATACAAAATCTCAAAATGAAAAAAATGAAAAGTGAACCTTGTAGATTTAGGAATCAGCTTCTGGACAATAAAATACAAAAAATAGTTTAAAATTTTAAATTGCGTGCCTCCATAACTAAAGCTATTGCTGTAAAATATAATTAAATGCAGTGCATAAAATTTACCACTCAAAATGCAAAATGAAAAATTTACCCAACGAAAGCTGATTATGCTGATAATCTTCAAAAACTGAATCCATTTGTATTTCAATTTGCGGAATTTTTCATAGAAATTTAGTATTATACACATTTAAGATTTTGTAGATAGGCAGGACATAAAGTTTCCCTTTTGATCTGGATCACGTTTTCTATTTGTAACACCCTCTCTTAATAATACACCGAAATTTTGTTCTAGCGTTGAGGAGACCAAGTTTGGAGAGACAAACGACTTTATATGATGATGCAGCATGTTATGACACTGGCCAAACCACGTTTTATACAGCGGCTGAAGTCACTCAAGTTAACTACGTTAGCAGGCAAGTTAACTTCATTTATGTAAAATGCTTTAGCCTAATGAATTTTTAAACTTTTAGTTCCATTTCGTTCAATCAGAACCAAAGCTGCGATGAATATTACGACAGCTCTTCATTTCCCTTTCAAGAAGAAATGTACGGGCAGGACCAAGAGGATCGCCAATGGGACTCGGGAGGGAACGTCTACAATGAAACTGTTCCAATGAGCAAATCTGCGGGAAAATCTGGTAAAAAACTGCCCGCAATTCCTCTAGCACAAGGGCACAAGCGGAGGTCATCCACAGCGGCGATGGATGAAGGGTAAGAAACTGATTTTGTTAATTATTTACTAAGCGCTATAAAGTGAATTAAATTGTTGAAGTTGAAGATAACAGATGTGTCTCCCGACCTCGTCGCTATTGTCTAAAGTTTCAGGAATAATGCGAAAATCTGCACGATTTCTCTTTAATAAATGTTCATGCATTTCACCCATTGTTCTCAATTTTAAGTCTAGCCAGCCCGCCTTGAAACTGTTTTAATATTTCTGCGCTTTGAATAGAACTGTTTCTGTGAACTATCTACTCGCAAACGACCAACCTAGGTACACCATTATTTACACTGAAAGGCTTCATAACGTAACGTTTATGGTAGTTTCCTCTATTTGACCCATTTTTGCATTCAAATACGCTGGAAATCTGGCGGCCAAAATTCAAAAGTTGAATTTAATTGTCTTGCTTATCTGCGGATTGTTCATCTTCTTTTAAAATAGCCAACAAATACGTAACGTTTGAGCTCAATTAATTCAACCTATATTACGTTAGCTTTGTTATGCGAATTATAACCTGTATATGTACCTGACTGTTCAAAAAACTAATTTTTTATTTATTTATTTACTATTTATTTTAATTTATTGCTAGCAGATTGAGCTGTAGTCTAGAACAACCTTTTCCATTAAAATTTCAGTTAGAGAAGAATGGTCCTAAATATTTTCAATTTTTACTTAAACAAACTTTACTGCTAATATTACAATTAATTTTTCACTTTTGCTACTACTTTAGATATATATTAGTCAGTTTGATTGAATAATTCCAACTGTAATTTTTAAACGACAATATTTCGTTCACATCACAGTATTTGTCGTTTTTTCCAGCGATTGATGTAAATTTGTGCAAATTTATTGGTTGTTTTGTAGCAATTTTACCACATGCGATTCAGGAAGTAGAACTGATGGTTATAGTTCCAGTATTTAATGGAAAAATTTTCTTTTAAATTTGAGGCTTGCCAGTTTTTACTTGCCATGAAGCAAATCAAATAGTCTTTGACCAGATTTTCTAATTTTACTGCTGTATTTGGTTGTAAACAGTTATGAATTTGTTCAAAGTTCACCAATTTTACTGCCCATAAGTCCATATTTTTGTTTGAATTAGCAATTCACTCTCGACGCAAAGTTCGTTCAGAATGTCTCCAGAATTCAGCAGTGTTCAATATTCCCTTTCTTCAAAACATTTTCAAAATAAAAAATGTCCTGAAATTGTCCTAAAAATATACCGAAGAAGATGTTGCTGATTTATGCTCACATCAAGGAAAATGAACTGATTGCATATTTCTCAGTGTTACTCATTTTGCGTTTTATAGAACGCAATAAAAAAAATTCACAATCTAATAATCATACTTAAATTGAAACGTCTCTTTAAAGTCTACAACAGGATCTGTTCCTTTGAGCATTTCAGTACTAAATCATGGCTCTAATTCGCTTAATAATTCAAGCAAATTGTTGTTCTAATTTTTCCGATTGAAAGCGTGCCGACGTTGTTGGAAAACGTAGGCAATTTGTCTTCCTCATTAGTCCCTTTTGTTCAGCTCATACAGCAAAGTGATGAAACATCTCTTTCATACGTTTCCATTTCGTTGGATATTTAGGGGAAGGAAAAGTTGAAGCTGTGCGTTTGACCTAATTTTATTAATGACATTTCAAGAGGTTTTTAATTATCATCCAGAATATTTCTGTAACGGCACCTAAAAAACCGAAATATTAGGATCGACTATTAATACAGCATTTTCGAACCGAGAGTACGTATGGATTGCATATTTGGTTCGTTAACAATTTGGAATAACTTCCCATAAAAATCCATGAAATCTCGCAACGCTTTCAAATGTCTTCTATGTATCTTTATCTATAAAACATATTTTTGTTAACGGTTGCAACTTTTTCTAAATGTCTTAGAAAGTGTAAAATAACAATCTACTTAAAACATTTTTCCTATTAACCGAACCATTTAGACTAACTCATTAACTATTATGTAACGATCACTTGTAAAAAAACCTAAGTACTAAATCGTATCTCGTTTGAATTTTTCTATTTATTTTGCTTCAGCGTGCTTATATTTATCAAATATATGTATTCTTGAAACTCGTTTTATTACAATTTATTTTGCTTAAATATCCAAAACAATTATACGTCTATGGGAATATTTTGCGATTAAAATTATTCCTGTTCGTTGAAGGAAACACGGAAAAATTACACTCTCACTTAATTATATATTTGTATATTCTTATAGAAATGTATTGCTCACCACACATATGCCAAAAAATTATGGTTCTGCTGATAGCAGTCTGTATGGTTCAGAGATGTTAAAATAGTGGAATATTTACTACATTTACAAAATCATTTTCTTAATTGAATTATTCCAAGAAATTTAAAAGTAATACGATATTTTTAATCGACTTATAAATTCGACTTGATTTTAACACAGTAAAATGGAAAAATATTATAATTAAGTCAAACAATTCTCAACTCCTAACAAAAATTAATTTAGTGCATATGAATTTCAATTCTAATACCTTCCCGACTAAATATTTTGTTTGTGCTAACTGCCTAAACATTTTTTGATTTTTCGCTATTTGAAATTCTATTTAAATACTGATCTTTTTAATCAAACTATAAAACTCATTTATTTATAAAAACAAGTTAATGCAAAGGAATATTACTTCAATCCTTGAGACGTTCGATACTTCCATGTTTAATAGATCACAAACATCTAAACTTGTGCCAGTTGTTTAAATTATTTTGCCACGAAAAATTGAACTATTTTTACTTTCAACACAGGTAATTATTTCCTTTTAAATAATTGTTTGTAACTAGCGATTAGTTGAAACCATTTATCTACAAGAGCTGAAAATCCTAGCTAACTGTTGCATAAACAGAATAAACTGGTAAATCTAGCCAGGAAAGCTTTCTAGCTAAAATTAATCTTAGTCGTAGCAAATTCGCGGAAAACAAAATTAAGCTCAAAATGGAATAGTAATGGATTTTAATGCTTTTACAGTTGGAGAGGTTCTAGTTACGAAGGGCGTGATATAAATGAGACGGAAATAGCTCTAATTAGAAATTGCTCCTAAGACCCATTAGAATATGTTTCTCGTCTCATTATATTTACGTACCTTTCTAGTTTTAGGGTTACGTTTTCTGTAACCAACATTTGCTGGTGTGTACACACTTTATAGAATTGATTTCGTAGAGGGAAACGCATAGTTAAGTTTGCAATGTTATTTAATAAATTACAATTTAAATTACCCACGGCAGTAATTTATAACCAATAGTTTTTGGTATCACAAAAACACGAGTTCGAGCAGAATCATATATCAACCCACAGGTGATTATTATTACGAATCACAAAAATGCATTCTCTTTATTTGCGTATGGAAATATATGTGGTTTATTAGTTTACATTTTTAAAATGTGTTTAATTTTTTTCAGTAAATCGTTTTCTTACTTCCGCTAATTCAAAATTCAGTGCTTATTTTAAAGAACAACTGTGTCAAAGTAATGGAAATGCCATCAAAGATACACTTTAATGTGGGAAATCAGGAATAAATCGGATTTTTTTTCAATTGGGGAAAATCCATTGCCAACAGTTTTCTGAAAAAAGTTACAAGCACAATAGAACCGCATAACAGTTTTATATAAAAATAACTACATATTTGTAGGTACATGGGATATGGCGATGATAACTTCCGACCTTCCATAACAACTCCTTTGGGTAGAAGGAAAATGCCTCAAATTCCCACTAAGCGGAGTTCGAGTCGTCAAAGCTCGTACACTGAAGATAATTTGAAAACATTCGAGACGCCTTCACATCGAGGAGCTAGCCTTCCACCAACCCCAACAAGGAGCTCCAGGTACGAAATTTTTATTTATCTTAATAGCAATTTCGTTACTTTTTGATTGCCGATTGTGAAAATTTATTTGTTTGCTCTTGTTATGTGTTACACATTCTGCATTTTTTACTTCAGAACTTGGAAACTTGAGCTGTTTTTCTATCTGCTGTCTACCAACTGCTAATATCGATAAATGAAATTTTTCAACAACATTCAAGCTTCAAAATTTTAACATTTTAATATATTTCGTTTATAAATTTTAAAATCGTTTCCTAAGTCTCACCAATTTAATAATTCGGTCACTGACAAATTTCAACATATGTATTCAAGTATTGATGCTGCTAATGTAAAATAATATGCAGTGCATATAAAAATACAAGCCTTCAAAGTGTTTTTGGTATAAAATATTTTGTTGCCATGCTGAGCGAATTAATTGTCATTCTACCAAAATATTTTGTTGATATTAGCTACTTCGTTTCTATTCTGCTTATTTTTATCCTCGATTTAAATTACTATTAGCTTCTTCTCACTTAGAATTTACTATTTTGGGGCTTGTAAAGACTCTATGAGGCTTTAAAAGAACGCGTCGACTTGCTCATGCTCCAGTCATAATATCTTTAAATCTCAGCTAAACAGAAACTTGGTTTTAGTTACTAATTAATCCAAATTGACGCTCAAAGCTTCCCATTTGAACTTTTTGAAATGCTCTTAGAGCAATCGATTAATCGAATTTCCTTTCACATTTCGCTAACAAATAGAAGCAAAAAAGCTTAACTTTTTTTAAAAGCTATAATTTAATTGGCACGTTCTGACAGAACACGTAGTGCCCTTTTCAGACCTAATCCTATTATTGCTGATAGTCTTTTTTCGAACTACATTTAAGATTAAAGATACTAAGATCATTGGATGTCCGGGCCAATTAAGTATCGATCGTATCTAGATGTTTGTAATAAAAACACTCAGAGGTTTTTCACTTGTGCCTTTTCATTCATTGCTACTCCATATAAAACATTTATTTTTATTCTAATGCAATTTTATTTATATATACCTCTAGTTAACATTTTAAAAAATTAGCCAACTTTAACTGCAAGTTTCAATCCAATTAGAAATGTAACATTGGCGACATTCCTTTCAGCTTTTAACTTAAGCAAATTACAATTTTCCCGGGATTGGGAGATAGAAATAGCTCAGCAATATCGCGCAAGTTCTATTTGCCCTAACAATTACATTTTTAATTGAACTGAAGAGAGACTTTCTGAAGATAGAGGTAGAAACCATTTCTGATACCAAACAAGATATTTGATCTGTGCATATGCTTGTTCATTATAAAATCCTGTAGCATTTCGCTTATGAACGAATATTTAAGTTCAATCTCAATTATCAATAAGCATTAAAAAATGTCTTGCGATAAATGTCCTCTATTTGTTTTCAATATTTTTTTATGTTGTCAGCCTTAAATTATCTTTTTGTCAATCCAAACCGACTAGAGATAAATTATATAAAAACAATGGTGATAATTGTACTATTATCAATTGTAGCAAGGTCTTGGCAAAAGTCCAAATTCCTGCAAATTCGGCTTTCAACAGTCTACCAACAACACCTGGCAGACAGCTGCCGAAACCGGATCCCAACCACCGCAGTGCCAAAGCAATTCGGAACAATCGGATGAAAAGAACCAGTTCTGCAGACTATGGAGAAACTGATACTTACGATAATTACTACATAAGAGCAGGTGAGCTTGTCGCCTTATTTGTTAAAATTTTAATAAAATTAGAATGAACGATTTGAACCATGGATGGGTAGAAGAATTGAAAATAATAATCAAAGTACTGCGAATTTTTGTCAGTCAACAAATATCATTATGAACAAATTGAGACAAGCGGGGCAACATACTTATCAAGAAAAGTATAAAAACAAGCCTTGATTGGTTAAATTTAAAAGGAAGTTTCCAATTTTACAGATTCTGGGATTGACTCTTAATTGCAGCATAAAACATATACTGCAAGTCTTTATGATTCATATTTCGTGTTACATGAAATCCAATCAGCAAATTCGCTCTTGAAGAAAACCGAAAACTGAATAACACCATTAATGTCCATTTAAAACTCACCATAGTTTGTTAGAAATTTTGTAATTATTAATCTCTAGGTATATGTTTTGAATTCATTCAGCAATGSTCAAGTGACGGAATATTAATTTTTTCACAYTTKRGACTGAAACGTTGTYYCTCATTTGTCCGGTAATCACGCAAATATCTTWAAAAATGGGTAAAAGTTTTGCATTATGTGGTTTTATACTATTTCTAAGAGGGTATTTTTRATTTTATAAAAGTGGTTATAAAACATTCAACATCAAATTTACTWTTTTTTTTAAATAAAATTATGATAAATTGATGGCTGATGTGCTAAAGTGTAGCAGTTAGAGCACTTTTGTTTACCCGTGTGATCATATATTYRWGTTCTGATTATATTTCTACATCTAGMMAWGTTWGKGACASTTTKGTTTTAAAACTTCTTTTCAATTCTASTKTKATWACTTCTGTGCCCTACGGAGTTTGATCCTTTTGTTTTCCATTCGATTCTATTATCCATAAGTATATTTGCAGAAACTTGAAACAAGGCCAAATGAATTATTAATCTTGCTTTTATTTTAATAGTTTGTTCCTGTTATGTAATTTGAAAAAGCCATGAAATATTTAATGTGATGGACAAACAAGGAGTTTATTATTTTATATGGTTTGGTTTGTATAATGCTTAATTTAATGAATTTTTTTATGTATCTAAATACAGGAGCAGAAGGCCGATTCGGAGAAATATTGTTCATCTATGTATTCCTGCACGGGTCAAGAATCAATAGTTGAACAATGTAATTTAATAATAACTTGAGGAAGTGGTGCAAACATATTTAGAAATTAATTTTAGTCATTGCTGTTTCAGCAGTAAATAAATAATTCAACATCTTAATCCCTAATTTAAACTACCACTGAGAAAACATTGGTCTTATTACTTTACATGATTATTCTATTCATATTCATCAGAGAGGTATTGCTATGCTAATCGAAGTAAAGATGTTCCAAATTGAGGATTACCAACCGACTATGCGTGGGAGAATGATGAATTTTCGGCCCACGTCTTGGCGATATAATGTATTTAATAACATTGGGAAATATATCGCCGTCAAGAAAAGCCACTTTAGCCCCGATTTATTTAAGTTTTTCTGAGGGTCATTGTTCTCATTTGCGGTTTCCTTCAAACTCAGCATAGCTTATGGAAAAAGTTTTCAGTTGAGATATTGGACACGCAAATGTTACGAGTTGTACGTCTGGCGTCTGAACTTTTCTGAAGTTTTACCAAGAGCTTTATAATTGCTAGGTATATTTTTATATTATTTAGTATCATAGTATAATTTACAGTACGTAGTCACAATGGTCAGCCAATGAAATTAATGCTTAAAACTGACTCGGACTTTTTTTATGATGCGGTCTTTACTGATAATACGATACCTGAGCTATAAATATGTGCGACAATTAAAAAACGTATTTTTGAGTACAATATGGAAGATTTCCGAACAGCGTGAAAAGGTTTAATGAAGAAGTAAAGCTAATCCTGAATTTCCTGTACACAGTAATGCACATGTACAGCTGATAATCATATATAATGCAGCGGAATTACTGATCGAATATCTGATGTAACACGACTTAATTACGTCTGTGTTTATAGATAATATGTACGAGTATAGATGCATCTGAATACAGGGTGTCTGGCTGATGAATAAACTAGTATTAATTACATTTCAACGGTTATATCTAGTCAACATATTCGCAAGTATTGTATGTGTATACATGTGCCGAAAGCGAGGAGTTTTTAGTCAGCAGGTACACACATTTAATAAACAGATAATTTTTACTTGGTATAGAGTTTCCTGTTTTTGGATTTGTCTTTTTTGTTTTGCTGTAAAGAAATATTCCAAAGCATATCTAAATCTATTGCTCGATCTGTCGAATTGATAGCATGACAAATTTTATACCAAATCAGGTTGAACGCCTTATAATACTCGCCAATTATAGGACAGCTTTTGACCAAAATAGTTCCGAGTCAATCTATTAATGATGATTATTAATGATTGGTAATGTTCCTATCTAATTCCGCGTGGTGGAAGCATTATGTAATTAATGATGCAAAAGTGAATAGTTTCCTAACTGGTCTATACCAACCTAACTAGTCTATACAATTTTGAAATGATGCGGAATTTTCTACATTCAGTTAGTGATAAATGTTTTTATACTGTTGCTTTCTGAAGAAGAAGAAGAATAAATTGCTGCCTCTTATGAATTGAAATAAATCGATTTTTTTATTCAAAACGCCTCAATTGCAATTTTTTTTACAATATTAAGATTTCTTTAGAAATGTTGGGAGAAAATTGTGCCGAAAAAATTTTCGGATCGAGCAAATTAAGCTTATAAATAATTATTACATAAACTGTGCGGATGAGAGAGAGGAAGGGTACGAAATTCTATTGCTCAAGGTGTTTGTTTGCTGACGACGGTAACGCTCCCTTCCTCGCAGTGAACCTAATCTGATTAATATTAATTCTTTAAACATTTAGGTATTCAAATTATATAAATCCGAAATCTAACATAGTTTTAAACATCATGGTTTTTTGTAGTTCTATGGTATGGTACACGATAATTAGACATTTTCAGTAAAGTTATCTACACAAGGTCAGGGAGATATTCGGCTTCCAATTCCTACTTACCACAAAAGCATCTCGCAAGTGTGTTTATAGCACGGACGTGCAGAAATACACTATCTTATCCTAAGTTTATCAAAAATGTTATAAACAATTTGTGATATTTTACCGTGTTCCAAAATAAACCTTATAATAATTAGAGTGGGCTTAAAGCTAAAACTGACCATGTTTATAATATCCATTTCTGGAAAATAAAACTTTTAATCCGAGCGAAAAATTATTTATATCAGAATCCTTTTGGACACTTGGTCATTAAAAATATATTTTAGTGCACCCGTTTGTGTGGCATTGAGACAAATATATATTTTTATTACTTGGTCAACAAACCCAAAACAGCAATTTTGGACTTGGTCACTTTTAGCTTTAAACCGACGATATATAAACTGAGTTTCAATCTATAATGCTGTGCCATAAAATCTTACTTTTAGCTTTTACCATAATTAAAACGTTCATCATTGCATACGAAACATTTGAAATAAACGAAAAAAATGACGGACGTAAACCAATAAATAGAAAATAAATTGCGTTTTATTTAATTTCGGCTTGCATTCATTTCGGGCAGTAAGTGCCATTTTAACCCCTGCCTTTTCTTTTGCAGGTGCGGCAAGTGCTCAGAACTATAACGAAGACTATAATTACGCATATCGCAGCATAGAAGACAACCTTCCAGAAGAAGACAATCTTGTAACAAGTTTCGCCGCCACAAAACCTTCCGTCAGTGAAACTAGAACTAGTACCGCAAATAACATTAATAGCATATATTTTAACGCACAACACACAAACACTAATAGTTACTATTCAAAGCAACTAGGTAGCAATAGTCCGCTACTCCAGTTCCAGAACACTGATAGTTTAGAAAGTAAAGATGATGAATTGAAGGAGTCTTCTTTTGAGACAGTTGTGTCGTCAGTGAATAGCAGCAATCAGTACAATCAAGCAAAATCGATACCTTACAGTGACTATGCCAGGTTTTCCATCGTTGATGATGGGGAAAGTAGAACTGCAGCCCATGTGCCTGAAAGCTTTGGAGACCATCATTCCAAAACCAAAGCAATATGTGATACGACTTCGACAACATCAGTCGCTACTACAATGGTAAGAATTTCCTCCGAAATATATGGACAATAAAAACATTTCTGTATCTTATGCAATTACAGTTTTAATGTTCTTGTTCATATTTGATTAGTGTTATTTAGTTTATTAGTCCTTTTGCATATGGTTCTTTTCTAGACTACAACTTTTCTGGGGGAAAAGATCTAATTGCTATAATAGTGCATATTTTACTCCGCACTTTTTTTACCTCATGAAGGGGCCAATTAAACTTCCTCAAAAATTATTGTTTGACAGCATTATTGACGAAACGACCAACAAAATATTTACACTTTGAAAGAAAACATAACTAGCATGTTTGGATTTTAGATGAACAATCAGACTGCATTACGGAACCAAAGAACCATGGTTAAACAAGAATCTGTGGATCATTCGTTGACACATCCCTATCTCAGTCACCAGCAGTCCATCGACAATACTTTCCAGCAAATTTCAAGCTACATTGGGACTCAGATATCGGACCAGAAACGGAATAGTTTAGATAAAAATCAGGTAAGTTAGTCCCAAAAGAAAATTAAAAATCTTAACACAACATAAAAAGCTATTGATTCTGAAATGTGTTTGAGCTTTAAAATAATAGTTTATTCCCAACACAATCTTCTGATTTACACGTTAAGAATGAGGAGGTTTGGAATTGAAAAGTGTCTCTGGTCCAAAGAATTAAAGCTTTAATTATTTTTGATATTTGCTTTAGTCTTCCCAATATCTGAATACATTTTGATACTGCTACCGCTCCTCAAATTGTGCTATTTCACTTCTCTTGATCAAATTGTTTGCACAACTATTTAAAACGGCATTCTAACAAATTAGGTGAATGGCTATCAGCAAAACCAAGTTACTGGGTACACGACGAAACCGATTTCTTCATACGACCAAGACACCAATAAATTTGCGAAAGATTCCGGCAGCTTTCAGTCCAATAATATCAGTGGGTATCCACGAGGAGCTTTGGTTGAACAGTACAGTGAATACGAAGAAGAGCCGTATCTGGAAGCGCAAGAAAGTATTGACAGTTATGTTGATGAAGATGCTGGAAATACTGGTGGTGAGTACTTGATGGGCTGAACCGCATTAATTAATCTTCGAAGAACTTGAGGGCTTCTTCTAGTCTTGGTTGAAATAATTTGTGAACGATATGTGATTTTAGGTGGCCACCAATCTGATTATCCGAAGGCGCCGGTTGTTACTAAAGTGTCCACAAATCAGCATGACTCTCCAGCAAATGATAGCGTTGTTGATGAGGAAACTGGTAGTTTGCGGAGGGGCTCGTCACAGATAACAATTGTAGATCCCTATCATCCTTCGTTGCAACAGAGATCGTCCGTATCTCTAGGCAGACGAACAAGTGATTCTGCATCTTCTCGAAAACTATCAGATAGTTATCCTGGTTTTGAGGATACTCTTGGAAGGAAACCATCAATAGTTGATGCTAGTGGTACGTACTTCAATTAAAACATCATTCTAAATTTCAATAGAAACAGTTTTTTTACAATGTAAAAGATGACTCAGAACTTTTGTCATAAGTGTACTTTCATATCCGGCCCGAACAACAAGTTGTGCCTTTCATTTTTACGTTAAGACATAGCAAACGCACTTTTATTTAAGAATTGGGAAATAATGTTGAATAGATTTTTGGCAATCATAAGATCGCAAGGGCGAAATTCTATAAAATCGCTATAATCGACTTTCGTCTATAAAGGCATTCACCATAAACGGTTTAATAAACATTAAATGATTGAACTGATCCCTACAACAACGCCTTTTGCTTATCACTCTATTACGGGGCACTTATAGATCTAGCAGGAGGATTTTAAATATATTTGTGCTCAAAATTTGAAAACTCGTGGAATACAGAGAATTGAAAACAATTTAATTCAAATTTTGTTAGGTACTGTTAAAAAATAAACTCAGTTTGCCAAATACAGCAAACTCGACAACAATCCGGGCTTTCCAAGCAATTTGCCATAAATTGGTGTTGCATGCACAATAAATTCTATAAAAATTAAATGAGTTTTTGGATCATTCGATACTTATGACTCACTTTATATTACGATTGAATAATTTGCTATCCACATTGCAAGCATGGTTATTGTAATTTATAGTTTAATGATTCTCCATGGATGCATGGACAGTACGAAATATTTATTCACGAAATCGACGTGGTTTAATGAACTTTTGCCCGCCAAAACCCAAAGGCAATGTAAATAATTGCTGTTRTAAAGTAGCTATGRTTTTTACTACAATTTTTGTTCAATTACTCGATTTAAAAATTGTGGGCAAATTTCGACAAATAGTACGGGCGCGTCATATCTAAATTTKCTGCAACTGCACCTTTGAAAAAATTAGGAAAATTATTAAATTACAGTTGTTTACAGAAATTATCTCCTTCCTTTAGAAAKTTCTCGAAAAGCACTATGCAAAACCAAAAATTTTGAATTTAGACAACCTTTGGTTCGAAAGAAGTGAACAATTCGTAAACTAGAAGAAAAACTCTCTAGAAGTTTCTGCAAAATTCTCATAATCATGCGATGTTTCATACTTGAATTAGCTTTGGAACTAATGGAGTTATTGGAAATCTGAGATATAAATTAAGCTTTTTATTTAAAATTATATATACTTTTCAAAGTGATTCTCAAATATTGTCGGAAGGCAACTCAAAAAGGCAAAAATTATTGATTTTTAGAATGTTTTTCCTAGTTGTGTAAGTCACTTAGTTGAAAAAATTCACATTATTCTTTCATCGTTTCATACCTTCTATGAATTATGTACAGACTCAGCGTAATAATAATGATAAATAATATAACAATAATGATAAATAAAGATGGAAGTTCACATTTTTTAAGTGCAATATGTCAGTGGAAGTAATAAATTTAAATCTTACAAATCAATCAGGTTCTGCAGATCAGCCTTATAGTGAATTTAGATTGTAAAACTGGCCTGCAGGGTATGAAAAACTTGACTTAATAAACGTACTTACCTTTTCCTTCCCTCCTAATATTGATACGTAAATGCTTCGTTCAACCATCGAAAACATTATTGAAAAATTATAATTACTTTTACTTACGACAACCATCATGCTTGTAACTCTGACTCTAACTAGGACAATAGTATTTCAGTCGGAACTTTACGGTGCTCACAGTTACAATTTTATATCGAGGTATGAAAAAAGCTGTACGACACATTAAATTTGAACAAAATTTTGCATAACCTTTAACTTTTGGTAACTGTAACTCAATTAAACTAGTTTTTATTAAGTTCCTCTCTTTGGTTCAATAACAGTATTTCTATAAATTTTGGGCAATTTTTTATTTTAATTTTTAAAGCTTTTATTACGATAAGTCATGCCAGGATATTTTGTTGAAATGCACTGCCTGCTGCAATGTTAACAGCTACGGAGGTCCTTCTTATGAATGAACACTGGAATAATGAAGGATAGAACTGGAAAAGGAGTATTAAGAGTAAATTTCTTATAAGTATGAACCCGAAAGCTCAAGAGTTGATTCTAAAGCAACTGAACAAAATAAACCATTGTATTATAAACAAAACCAAAACATACAAACAACGCATATGAACGCCACGAACAACAGCCAGTTTTTTAATGGATATAAAGTAATTCAACTTTTCCAACTCCAATATAAATATTTCTCTTGCAATTACAGTCTACAAAAAACAACAATTGAAACAAAAGCGAAATACGGAGACAGAAATAATCAGAAGATATASAAATCCAYGTGTAAATGACTATTAGACTATGAAAACAAASTAAAATTAAACGCGGTGGAGAAAACTCATACAAAAAAYRGAATAGATGGCTCGAAGACCAATTGGAAAAATAAGACACCSTGACAACTCCACAATCTATCCAACATTGTTGGRTATATGAGGKTCTTCTATACGAGCGCAGAAAAATGATAAACAAAATAACTGTAACACTGCGACAAATACAGGGAWAGCCAAGGATCGTCCTTCTGAGTYACAATCCCAATCCCGTTTCTCTTTCTTGAGCTCTAGAATAGTTTACGATATAAAAAACTAAAATAAAAGTCAATTTCGTTTTATTTTTATTGATGCCATACACAATATTTTGTAGAGTTTAACTCTCAAAAATTCCCTTTACTTGCTCAACCGATTTATTTTTTTTGATTTGTCAGATCGATTTGCATACATACATTTGACCAACTGTATTAAATTATATGAATACATAGAAACGTTTCATTCTATCCAGCTGACTCGTAGAATAGAGGGATACTTAATTGACTATATGTACAAGTGGAAAAGCTAATAATTATTCATCGCCAGTTAATTTGTGCAAACAACAGTTATACAAAAAGTTTCTTGCTGGTCTTTTATACACCCACAATACAATTACAATGGTTATTGTAAAAGGTGGTTAAAAAAATATTTCCTCAATAAAAACATTTAAAGTGCCACTTAAGAGGCGAGCTTTGGAAACGTTTCATGGTTAACTGGTTTCATGGTTAACTGGTTTCATGGTTTCATGGTCGATCTGGCTAAACATTCATTCCAGATAGCATTATTTCTATACATCTTATTTAACGTTAAATCTTGCAGATTTTTGCAAAAATTAGTATTTGTCCAAATTACTTTTTATATCAACATGCAACTTGGCATCAGTTGCCATCTGAAACCTTTGATTCTACAATAAACACAGTTAAAGTAAACTTTCAACTCTATGTGTATTGTTTGATCGGTAAACCAGTTTTAGAAGTGGCAGCAAGATGCCGACCGGAACGTTCTGGCATGTTATTTATTGCGCAAAGTTTAATATTACTCCCAATTTAGTAAAGGTTTTTGAGCTGTTCGTTTAATTATATGCTGTTTAGTGGCGGTGTGTTTAAATATTCGTCCGAATAAATTCAATAGTAAAACTATGAAATTCGTCTGAAATGCATGTAAGTAAATTAAGTTGATGCAATTATGCAAGTGGTATTTTATGGTAAGGGCTGGTCTTTAATAAGACAATTGAATGATGTTAGATATGCCTGTTGCCACTTGAATTTATTTTAGAACAGCGCAAATCATTATAGGGAGTTTATCATCTAAATTGGCGTCATTTAGAGTCGTCCGGCAGCGTTTAGGGCGTACAGGAAAATAGTAAACAAAAATAGTTCTTCTGAAAAAAACCTTATGAGATATTTGTAAAACACCAGACCAGAAGAAAAAATTGTAGAAGAGTACTTTTTCAATATAGTTTTTTTCATAATTTGATGTAAATATCGTAATTTTTCTTTACAAATGCTTAAGTACGCCAATAGGCTCCGTCAGACATGGGAGCATTTCAATATACAAGCAATACTTAATAAGTAAGATTTTTTAACTGTCAATATCTTCAAAAAAATATTTTCTAAATTTTTCTCGTACTTCCCAAGTTAGCCCCTCTAACCTCTGCCCCCCTAAAGGAAATGCACCTAATCTTGAGTCACCCTGTATTTCATGTTGATTTAGTTGTTAAAATTTAGTTTTATTAATGCAAGAACTGATGAAGCCTCTTTCGTATTTCTCTAAGCCTTTAACGCCTTTAAGGAATAACTCAATTTTAAACCTGTTGAATTTTATACGCCTTCAGAACGAAGCTAAAAGACAAAAAGTTAGCTTGTAAGTTTTACAGACTGGTTTTTTTTTTAATTTCAAAAAATCATCCCAATGAGTTGAACTTCTAACCACATATAAATTAAAGAACACTAATTTGCAGGAATTCCACGTCGAGGTTCAGTTCGTCACTCGCCAACAGTAGTGCCAACTGTTACCATACAAACTGATTATCGCGAGAACATTCCCGAGGAAAATCACATTACTAAATTGCAGCATGATGATTTACAGAAAACTGCATACGAAGAAGATGAACAAAAGGAAAAGGTGACTGCACATGCACGATGGCTCTGGGCGTTCAACAAGATTCTCCTGCAAATTCATGTAAGTAAAATGTTTCCCAATCAGTTGATAGTTAACTAATGATTTAAACTCACAATGATATTAAGTGTTTGTGACATCCTAACATGTAAAATTATTACATGCATACGTGGCCTGTGGAGCCAAAATATAGAAAGAGGACTCCTGTTGGGTGAAGCTGATTTTCGCCCAACGTTGTAGCTATTAATTGAAAAATTGTCCTTGAGGAAGCAGTATCACGCTCATAATATTGAGAAGGGTCATTACTTCAATAAAACCTATACAAGCCAATACTTTTCTAATATTCAATGTCGACATCCAAGGGTTAACAGCTTTTAAAGCGCAGTTGTGTGCCGATCTCCTACAGTGTTCGCGTGGTTGTCCCTTTGGGGGGTATTTGCTGGATATCTTTTTATTTATAGACACTCTTAACTTGTTAAAAGCATTATTTATTGAAGCTGAACTGATCGTTATAAATTTCACAATTTAGATGGTTTTCGGATAAACGAAATCCGAATCAGCACAGAATTCCTACATATGCTATAACCATTTATGTGTTGCGGAAACATTTATTGTTGGGCCAAAGAAAAGCAAGGTGTTAAATGAACGATGGAAACCGTAGTTATGAGGTCCCATTCTAAAGTTGAGTCGAGCAATTCTATGATAAATTGCGCAGTTATGTGATAACACTTATGAAATAAATAGTCTAGTTTAAAAACAAATGTTTATATGATTACTTTGGGAACTCAATTGAAACACAAAATTTTAACTGATGGAAGCCCTCCCAATTGATTAAAGGTTTGGTATCAGTAAAATATTATCATTTTCTCTTCTGCTTCTTAGTTGGGCAATACGCGATTTAGTGTATCTAATGTTAAAGATTGACAAGAACATGAGCTATAAGTACTAAATATTGTTGGCAAATTTATAAATTTGCTTTTTGAACATATCTCACTTTTCGGTGACACATTTATTATTTACTTATTAGCTTGTCTATAATACCTAAATAAATAAAACTAATAAGGTGTTAATCTTGGTCATGCGTCAGTCTAGTCTAGTTTATCTCCCTTACATCTCATTTAATTAGTCGGTCAAGATAGATACTAAATAGAGGTTTTTACTGTCGTTTTCGACATGTGCATCTAATCTTGACTGTTGAATTAGAATCATGGCTTTTGACTTAACATATCTCTAATCTACAGGGCAGTTTTTTTTAGTGTGAGAGAGTCCATTATTTCCGTGGAATGCAGCTTGAAACCCTGCAGATGCGATTTTAGTAAAATTTTGCTTAAAAACATAGGCATCTAAAAATTCACTGCAGAAGCAAAAAAAAACAGTTAAAGATACAAAAAATATGTTCTTCCAATCACCACAGATCTGTTAAGAATTCCATTGAACGTCATTAGATAGACAATTTACAAAGCTACAAATTTGCATTTTCACTTTCAGCTGTGAAATCAATCGTTTTCAAATTATAATTTATTTTATTTCGAAATTTCTCAAAGTCGTTACGTTTTGTATATGGAATTCAATAAATAAGTGTCAAAATTTGATCATACTTGACCTAATCAATGAATAAAAGTGCAACGTTGTAGAAAATGCATGTAATTTCATAGCAAAAAATACGTCTATAAAAATATAAATACAAAATTATAGCTACAGTGATATTTTAAAATAAATGTTCAATATGATTTCCGTTAATATTTAAGCAACTATACGTTTTTCAAATGAATCGATAACAGAACAAGATTTTTTTTCACATTATGCGGCGCAAGCTTTATTGCCATCTCAATTTAAGAGTGCTTTTGGAGCAAGGAATTAACCTCCACTTTCTCCAGATTCAAGTGCCTTGATGGGGTTTTGAAAGGGATTCGTGAAAAAGCTGGCGTTATTAAAATGTAGGCGATTTAATAATTTTGCGTGCGTGACTCTTCCGACTTAAAATCTGTATTGTTAGAAAAAATAATCTACCATTTTTCCCATTTATTAGAAAATATGAAATTTCATAAATTTTTGATCACACTCACAAGCGAGAACACTGATTTTCCCGTGTCGTGAATTTATAAATATCCATTCATCCATGCATATGCACGCATGCATCCTGCTCATAGAGCTGGATGCTCTGGCCCCTATAAGCTGGGGTATTATAGAAATAGATAAACTAAGCGTTTGGAAAAACCGAATCTAAGAGCTTAAATAATTTGCGGAAGCAAGATAAAATGTATTATCTACTACAATGTAAACAACCAAAGCAAACAGTTGTAGAACAGTTTGCATTACTGTTTGCTTACCAGATATTAAATAAAAAATATACTATATTTATGTAAATAATACATTAAAAAGAGTATTGCAGAATTACAATTCTATTGTCAATTCGCCTATGAAGCTAATAGCTTAGGGAAATTAGCTAAATCTGAGGAAAACAATTATATTTTGTGCATCACCAAAGGAAGAAAGTCCGTTAATTTTTTTGGTTAAGTTTGTGGAAAATGTGTATTCATTTACCTAGATAAGGTTAAACCACTGGCTTCTGCATCGTCAAGTATATTAGACGAGATTATCCTGGCTGAATAAGCTTTCAGGATGGCAGAGAGGGGGTTAGCAGGCAATCGACTACCGAACCATGCAGACTAACCTTTGTGGCAAAATAAACGCGTTTGAAAGCTTAGCGGGAATATTTGTGCGTTTGAGTGCCTCCGATATTTGCCGGCGATCTGTTTGGTGAAACTCACTCGATATCCAGTCAAAATATTGATGAACAGTGCGCTTTTAACAACTCAAATTAATCCAGTGTTTTACTGTGCCAAATTGATCTTTCAAACATACTATTCAGTAGAATTTCTTAGCTGCACATAATTTGGTAAACATGTTAAAATTGAAATATTTATTTGGCTGATAAAAATGTTGGTGTCCGTTTTATAGAATTAGCTATGAGCGATATAACTAGCAAATATTGAACTGATCTCTATAAATTTCAAAAACTCCAAGCTGAAGTGAGAGTCATGTTTTTTCATATTATGTAAAATATTTATAAACTTCTGAGCACCAAATAAAGCGTTTGCAAAATATTAAATCTGTTTATAAATAGAAAATGACAATAAAAAACCATGCATAAACATTAAAAGTTTCACTGTTTCCACATTTTTTAACTGTTTATTTTGCCAATAAGCCAGGAAGGCTGAAACATTGGAAGCTTAAGGACAGTGGTTTAAAAGTTGATGAAATGCCCTAATGAAAAAAAAAATCCAAAATCATAAAACAATCAGCAATGTTTTTGCATATCTATTTATCATTTAGATTTTTTGTTAATTCCTCATAAGTGGAGTAAAAGTAATATTGTGCTTCGGACTTGTGGAATTATAAGGAACAAACATTCAGGGAAATTGAAGACTGCATTGATTTATGTCTTATCATTTTAATTTTTTTTTCATGGATGCCTCTTCCTGGAGGCACACAGTTTTGGTAACTATAACTGCAAATAAATTGATATCTTTGCTAAACTTGCATGACATAATTCTGTTAATATCACGTTTATGCGAAATAATTCTACATGAAAAAACTGATTTATTATATAAAATTTTGACGCCAAATGCACTACTGTTTCAAAAAAGTTTAATAAAAATAGAGCACAGTTTTTGTAAACTTTTTTGCTTGTTGTTGTCAAAGTTTGCAAAGTTGGAAATTTTTATCCACATTTCTATTGTCGATAGATATTCTGAAATTAAAAATATTTACTACCAAACTTTGAGTCAGTGAACAAAAACATGGGATGACAGCAATTATACTGCCCAAAGATACTTATAGCAAGATATATTCAGTATTGAGAAAAACTAGTAAAAATGTAGCAAAAAAATACATTTTTTAATTTAAACTTTCAACATTAAACTACTAAAATTTTTTGGGTAAAAATACAGGGAAATGCCACTAACCCTAATCAATACTATTTATTAAGTTGGAACTGAGAGTGCTGATTTTGCTTGTAGTTATATTTGTGGCTCATTATCTGTAAAAAACCGTTCAAAGTGGGCAGTGATTTTCGACTCCATATAAGATTTATAGGTCATATATGTATGTTTCACTTCAAATTTTCGGATACAATTAGTCTTTTATTTGAAAAATAATTTTAATTGCATTATACGGATTTTTGGCAGTTTTAAGTACCCACTTTAATTTTACTTTTCCTGATTGTCTCAACAGTCAGGTTTCTATGAAAAGAAACTTATTGAAAAAGTAGGATTTTGGCTTTAAAATTCGCTCCTGAGACTCACGAATCACTAAAAATTTAATTCTAAAAATGAAGAAATTACATGGAAATTTTGCACATGTTCATGCATGAAAATAAAGAAATATCAGAACACCAAAGCATAAAAATCCTGGAAAATAATTCGGGATTGATGTGATGTAAACAGTCTATATAATTTGTATGAAGTTTTTATAGCGCCAGCACACTTTGCGGCAAGTATAAGTGAATAATTGACATTTATAAAGAATAATTCAATATGAAACTTATATTGGAACATCAAATGCCCGTTCCATATTCGGATAACAGACATGGTAAAAATTCCCTCAAATCGAGTTATAACTTTCGTATGTATTTGTATGGATTTTGCAATGGCAATCTGCATGCCCAAGTGAAATTTACTTCTACTTGCCAACTTCAATCATGCATTAATTTAGTTTTCGCAAGTCAATGCTGCAATTCAACTAAACAAGTCCAATAATTATTAAGTGTGAAATCAGCTCCATCTCAATATTTGTAGAATTCAACAAGTTTTCAACTTTAAGGTCATCGAGCGTAACAGTTTCAAACGGTTTTGATGGAGGAGTTTAGTTGATTTTTATAGTTTGCATAATTTTTTTTTCATGAATGATTTAAATTAATTCGTCTTTGAATAATTATTTTAAATTTTTTTTAAGAAAGTTTGCAAAATTACAAATTAACACAAATTTCTAAGTTCTAATCTACATTTTGTTGACTCAATAGTGGTAGATACGAAAATAAAAAACGGCAAAATCGACATTGTAATTCAAAATAATATCTACGACCTTATAAATATCGAACATGGTAAAATTGCTGATATTTTTATTGTTGTGCACCATGTACATCTGCTATTGATACTGCAAAAAAACCAATATCAGATAAATTAGGGCCGCTATTCTTACGACAAATTGCAAAAATCTCACAAAATTGAATGAAGGCCTCTTGGGAAATCTGAAAGCTTTTAGCGCAGCACAACAACATATGACCTAATAAATGTGCCAAAGTGCATACTTAACCCGAAAAGTTCCTTTTTCTAGTGCTTGTTCTTTTATCTAATTATTTTATAGATACGGTTTTTTTTGCATTGAATTACATCAAATTCGTGTATCCGTGTATCCCAAGACGGATAAATAATGAAGCGTTGATGAGGATTAGGTTAACAACCACTTGCTATGGTAGAGTGACGGCAACATTTCTCTTCGATTAGCACTTGCAAATGAAAACATATTTGCTATCCATTAAACGCGAATTTCCAGGATCATTTATATTGCACCCATTATCAATTAAGCTAACAACTTGACTAATTGCAGATAAAATACGGGAAGATATATTTTATTAAAATGAAGTAGATAATATTGTAAATATCAATCATATTTCTGACCTCTATATCAACAAAATATAAACATGTTTTGTTCGTATTTGTTTAATGCATATTGTGCTTTGGCCTAATGCTTCGGCAACCTGTATTAACGAGCTATTTTACATAAGTATTGATATCTGCTAATGAAAGATTATAACATTTCCATTTACAATAATAATACATTAAAGCTGAGTAAGTATTAGTAAAACAGCTGTGGTAAAACAGTTATCGTTCAACAAGTGATAAGCATTCAGAGCCGGTTCATTTGTAGTCACCTTGCATGCAATTTACTTAATGGGAATTCTGCTTCCTGCGGAAAAAATATCTACAAAACATTGACCCAGATACAATTGTCTTTGCCAGCCCTCATATATTCAATATTTTGGCCATTGCCAATCGGTGTGAAAAGGTTTTCTATTTACGGAACCCCGATCTCTATCATTGTCAAGTGCAGAATGTTCGGAATCACTTTAATGGCGATCAATGGGTTACTTCAGTTCTCAATTAGATATCATAATCAAAGGTTGTGAATATGATGAAGCTAAATTGAGGAATTTGCTAAATTTATTAAAACAACTGGACATGAAGAGATCAGCCAAAAAAACAAAGTAAAAATTTGCGATAAATGAATAAATAAACACGATGAACGAAAAATAAAGTCTATTGGCCAAGAGGATGCAGGGATTTGATCATTGCAGTTTTTTCTGGTATCAAGGTTTCGACGACATTCTTTTAACTCTGCTGAAATTCTCTTCTTCAATTGTATACCGCCAGATTTCATAATAATTATTAGAAATTTTTGCTCATTTGATGAAATGTGTAAATTAGGAAGTTTTACGTGAATGATTTACACGGATCCTTCTATTCAATATTCTAAACCCAATGTTTACAATATTATTCTTAATTATAGGATAGAATATCCAAGTCATGTGGTCCTTTCGCAGAAACTGAATATTTCAAGTTTCAAACGAACAATATTTTTGATTGTATGAAGTTGAAATTAATTTGAGTTGGTAATAGCTTTCCAGTATTTCGGGATTAAAACGTTATTTCTAAAAAATCCGGTAATGACCCAAGTGCATGACTCTCCGCGGAAAAGTGCAAATCATCACTGGACAAGCGACTGGACTTCAATTTTAGCAATAAAATCGTTCACCATGAAGTCGCCGTCGCATCATACCAGATCGGTGGAACGAATTCGGAAGAAAGTTTCAGTGAAAATGACAGAAACCGAAGATAGGCTACGGATGCGTCGTGGCTCCAGTATGTCTGACATCGATAAAATTGCATTACCAGGAAATATTCCCGATTTAGTGAGATCCTCAACAGCTAATCATAAATTGTCTGCCAGTCCGGCTTCAGTGCCTCACAGTCCTTATATGTCCAGGTTAGTTTGGTTGGAAAGAGTGAGAAACTGATAAACCTAGTTATATCCGTATTTTGATGCTAAACATAAAAATAATATATGAACATGTTTTTTTCGTAAATCTTTGTAGTCTTCGATGATAAATCCGTTGTCTTAAATAAGGGAAAATATTAGGAAAAACCAGTGGAAGAGTCAATAATGAATTGTCAAAAGAATAAATGAGGCAGTACTTCCAGAAGTTCTATTGGCGCAAAGAATGATCAGGAACAGGTTCTAATTATTCAATTAATCAACAGATACAAATAATCCGCAAGGCCAATTCCTAAATGTGTTAATTTTTCAATTTTTATATAATTAATTTATAGATTATTTTAATACGGAGATTAAAAATCGAGGCTGATCATAAAGTAATACGTTTGGATGAGCAATTGTAATTTCTCTCTTAAATTAGAACATCGAATTTAGAATCTGAGAATCGTCAAATTTTCACGTATTTCCACAAATTTAATGAACAATAGTTA
This sequence comes from Dendroctonus ponderosae, assembly GCF_020466585.1. NCBI lineage: Eukaryota > Metazoa > Arthropoda > Insecta > Coleoptera > Curculionidae > Dendroctonus > Dendroctonus ponderosae. Next base: position 60,582 of record NW_026018898.1, read on the forward strand.
ACATTTAACAACTTAATTTACGTATGCTAATGTGCAAATTTCTACTTCCATCCGGGACTTATTTATATTAATTTTTGTTTATAACATATTTATTTCTAATAATTAATCTTTAATGTCGGTTATCTGCAAAATACGTAAAATTATAGACGCTTTATCTAAAGTAATGAGTAAACTTCCATAAAACTATGGAAATATCGAACTTTCAACTTTAATTAAAATAAAATAAGGGGCGTATAGTAAGAGACTTTAAAAAATGGAATATATCAAAAATGATGAAATAGGAACCAATCAGTGGGATATATTTTTTCATATATTTACAGCAGAAACTTCAGACGTTGAATGCCAATTTATGCCAAAAAAATTTAGCCAAATTCCAACAAACTATTGCATTTTCTTCTTTAAAATTTTTCCTTCTGTTTGTCCTAACAATATTTATTTGAAGTACTATTTTAAATTTAAATAGCTATTTATGAAACTCTAAAAATAAATTACAGATCCAACAAACACATGGATTATGTGTAGAAAGCACATGGATTATGTTTCTGTTGTCAGTATTCCATTTCAATTTACTGCGTAAATCTGTTGTTGCAAGTGTGAAAACAGAGAAAACTTGAGAGTATAGTGCAAACATACAGAACTAATATTGGCATACATATACATATATACATATACAGAACTAATATTGGCTGATTTCCTGAAAAGTGAGCAATAAAAGTTGTAAAGAAAAAAATATATACCAATTTGAGCGGTAAAAAACATTGGTAAAATCACATTCACGTGTACCTCTATGCATTCCTCGAGGGAGTTTAATTTAACAGTAAATTTCAATATATTTTCTAAACATACTATACTCGTAAAACGATTGATCTCCGATCTGGACAGTGTAAATGTTCTTGAATAAAAAAAACAATAGTAATATTGGAAAAACAGTCTATGTTTCGGGTTAAACATTTAGCATTATTATATTTTATACATTAAAATCTCGTTTATGCCTTTGTTTGTGGTTTCTCACTCATATCCAACCGTCTCCAGATCCTTGTTAAGCAGTACTACAACAGTGAGTGTCCGTGGAAGTATTGGTGACCTAATGAATCAAAAAAAATACGGTAGTAGTCAGTGGAGTGTACGAAGTGAAACTTTAATTGCTAAAACAGTGCCCTTGTCAACGGTAACACCAAGACAGTCACCACCTCCAGTTGACGACTTTTTACCCATTCCTCCGGAAATTACATTCAATGATGATGGTGTCGATGGGCCGTTGACATCAGCTCAGAGAACTCAGCGTTTGGCGCACCTTCTGAAAGAACGGAAAGCTTATTTGGTTGCAAAAGCAAAATACTATAACTATTGCCGTGCGGTATGTACTATTTTTTTATTTATTATGTTTTGAGCATTTGGTGTAGAAATAATTTTTGTGCATATTCAGAGTGGAAATAATCAGCCAACTAACTGAAGTAAAATGCTACCTTAAATAACTGAATAGAAGGTGTTTTATTTCTTTGAAAGTGAAAATCTATTACTGTCACCAAAGTCGAATTTTTTTTGCATGGCCTTTCGATATGTATATTTTTGAATATTGACTAAAATATATAATAGATTACAAAAAAAACATTGCGAATCTTATTAACTGAACATAATTTTATAATAATAAAATATGAATTCATCAATGCATGTAGGCTTGCACTGCCGGCCTCCTCCAAGTCCTGACAAACAATATTTTACTATTAGTCATTGGATCCGTCCAAAAATATTTGTTTTTTATTGGCGTTTTCGTCCCAGCCGATAATTTTCTTGCTTTGCACAAAAAGCAGGAGGAGGTTCCTATGTTGAGGAGGCAAAACCTTTAAGAAGACAAAAGTTATTTACAGGTGCTAATTAACTATATTGTTGCGTAATTTAAAAATTAGTTTTACACAACTGTTCAACTACATTTTTGAACTCTGTAAATGCTCTCAGTCAAAACAAGCAGAAGAATTGCCTGAATTTTGAACGAAAACTACTACAGTATTTTTTTGATTATTTTTATCGAACAATGATTTAATTTTTTCTATTAAAAATTATTTTACATGGTTGTTCTGGTAAAACAAAAACAACTTTGACTACAGATGTTTTTAACAGAACTGCAAGTTGTGAAAGTTTGGAAAAAATGGTTTTTAAGTCAATTTTTATGACTGATTAAATTAGAATCAAATTAAATGATGACATCTTCTGATAAATTCTAATTTATTGTGTTGTATCCCTGTTAGGAAACATGCGAATAAAGTTCTCTAATGAAAGCTTCTTGGTGTTCTTTCATTTATTAAAATTATTGACCTTCAACTTGAACCCTCCTGCATAATTGTAATGATACCAGAAAAAAATTATTGGTAAAGAAATAAGAAGACTCTGTTGAAAAAAAATAGGGAAATTTCCTATTTATGCTCCTGTAATTTTTCAAATATTGATTACCTTGATCAGATACAGTTTCCTTATTTCACTACACACATCTTTTTACATAAACACATTAAAAAAGTATCTTATTATTAAAAAGGGATTAACTTCATTTTATAGATTGACTGATCGTAGAAAACACTGAAACATTTCTTGAAAGGCTCATATTTGAAAGGAAATTTGTAGTAATTTTACTATGACTGGAAGTTTTGTACATTAAGTATTAGGTACTAAGGTATTGTTAAAATTTGAGCCAATTTGAAAAGTAACCTAAGGTATGAGTTTTCAAAGTTGAAAATATTTTGAATTGAAGCATCCATTAATGGATTAATGTGTGCTAGTTATCGACTATTTGCTGTTAGCCATTAAATTGCTCATATTACAACTACTTAAATTTTGCTATTATCTACGGAACATAAATATCGGATATTACAATGGGAAAAGTCGTTACCCGTTAAAGCCTCTAAAACACCCGTCAAAATGTACTTCTCATTTTCGCATAAGGCCATATTTTATACTACAACAAGAAACAGATATTAATACATATTAACGACATTTGAAATAGAAAAGCTTTATAAATATAGAATATTTATATTCGGGAAATAATTCCCCTTTGATATTGTAATATAAGTATTATGTGTCAATTCTTAATATTAATAGACATTTATACGCAATTGGACATTTTTCGGCTATGATGAGATGAAAATAAAACTGAGGTAGTTACTAAATAATTTAGATGACTTAATCATAAAACTCAGGTAACAAGATTTTATTGAATTTTTAAATTTTTCTGCGATTTAAAGGTGAATAATGCGAAAAACAGAAGAAATCTATGAATTTGAAAATATTGTCGGTAGAAAACACATTGAGGTTTGCTCATTCCCAATTTAAAATGAACTTAGAAACATGGCTACTAATTGGAGGTTTAATACTTTATTCAAACCTCAATATTTTATATTAGGTGCTAATATATATAATTCTTGAAATTAAAATATAAATTTAATTTCATGATATATTGATATAATTATTTAAAAAAACGCAGGGCACCATTTATTATCTGAAGCCCCACAAGTAACACAAAAATCGTATCAGTTTTTATTACAAATTTTTCCCGTTTGTATATATTATTTTATTAGAATATAAATGAATCTTTAAAATTGTGTATGGCCTAGTATTCTCTTCCCAATCTAGGTGCCATCTTGCGGAAATTTCCCAAACACTACAACGACTCCATTCGCCTAGGTTTCCATGAATCGATATGGAAAAGGAAATTCGCGAAATACAGTGAAAATGTACTAGAGGACGCTCTTTGCTCTATACCTAAAGCGGAAAATCTTCAGCACAATATTGTGTTTCCAGAGAGCTCTAATCCGCTAAGTGCACAAAGAGCAAATACTTTTCATGCGGAAAATATAACCTTATAACCTGGCTTTATTTTTAATCTGAAAGAAATAAGAGGCGCTTTTGACTTTTAACACGTCTGTTGAGGCAAATTGAAAATCAGTTTGTACTATTTAGGAAATTGGATGAAACTCATTATTTAAAAGGATCGTGTGTTTTTTTTGTAATTTTTCGCTAATAGAAGCAAATTTTGTAACAATCCATGAAATGTGTGACGCTTAGATTTTCTTATACCTAAAGCATCATGGTTTCCTTATAATGTACAATTTGATCTACATTACTTTCCATTATCATATTAGTGTTCAACTGTACAGAGTGTTTCAAACTTAGAGCTAATTTCCGCAAGAAAATAGAAATTGAAGATGTATGTTCAGTATAGTCATTCAACGATCAAAACAGATGGAAATTCTTTCTTTAAAAAAATATATACCTACATATTTTTGTAGTTTTCATATTTTTTTTCAAAACGCACATTGGCATTGGTTTAAAATATGTCGACGTTACCTTTGTGGATAGTTTTTCCATCGTGCTCTTAAAAAGTTAAGAAAATAGAATGCTTCAAGATGACCTCTTGAAAGAATTCACATCGATTAAATCTTTTCTTAGATTATTTTTTCTTCTTCTTCTTAGGGTGCCTGCCTTCTTCTTATTTTTCTGCCATACCTTTAGATTATGTATTTATCACACTGAAATTTATTTATGCTAAGAAAATAAAAGTTGCTGCACTTGAACTTATACTGAAATCAAGCTTTACAAGTAACGATTCGGGCCGTATTCAGTTTTTTAGAAATGAGCTCCATAACCAGGCACGGAAAACCATTTTGTGGATCAACATGCATCCAACATGCTGGAGTACGCAGCTTCGGCATTATTTTTCATAGGAAAAAATCAGATTTACCCATTACATTGACATTCGCCGCCTACGCTTCTGACTCGGTTCTAAACAACAGCGATCTTCGTTGATGAATCGTTTTCGACGTTTTGACAATTTCAAACGCGATAAACTTATACGACCCAAGAAAATATCTTAGTATCAAGAAAAATAGTATAAAAATGCTTATCAACTTTTCATTTGTTTCATAAGTTTGAACCAGGTGCTATAAAGTTCTTGGGATCGATTCGTCCCAGTTTAATTTAATTGCCATGATTTTTGCCGACTTATCTTCCCTCACTGTCGTGATTGGGCCCAGTAATCCCTATCAGGGTCAAACATTTTTGCTACAAATAACAATATTGACCGTTTCAATGGAAATTTTGTTGTTGGCGTTAATTGCTGGTTCGAATATTCGACGCCATCCAAGAATTGAATCCATAAAACGCCTATAGTTTTCGTGCGTTTGTCATTGGTGATTAAATAATCGGTGTTAATTGATCGCCTTAAATCTTCGAGTACGTTTGGAAAATTACTTTGGAATTTTCTTAGTTCAAACCCGTTCCACCTCTTGGTTTCATTACTGAATTAACAGTACCATGTTCATACTAAACCGGGTACTTTAGT
>NW_026018899.1:0-8441 GCF_020466585.1 Dendroctonus ponderosae
CTGATTTTTCATAGGAACCTAAAAGCCTGCTTTGAACTGAAAAACGCTAATCCCTAAGTTTCTGGTTTGGGCAATTTTAACGGCAGGGCAATTAGTTGGGTGCATTTGCGAACAGAATCAAAACAATAAGAATTATTATTGCTATGAAAGCAACAATACCGCTGCTAAAAAATCTTTCCTGCTTTCCGTTTTACTAGTTTTCTCTATTGAGGCCTCAAATACGGTGTAATTATCAAGATGACATTTGCAAAATGTGCTGAGATTGACCGGGATCCGAATTAAAAGTGTCTTCCACGACATACTTATTAGAAAAAGATAATGCTCTTGAAGAGCTGCCGGATATCTGTTGGCAGTTCTCGGGTCTGACAGAATTATAGGCTAGAAAAGCAGCCTCGAGGTCTGGAACTTCTATATGACGGCTAATATAATTAAGGTACGTGACTGATCGTAATTATCGGCCAGTGGAATCGATAGATGGGGGTACTATGTTATTTGATGAAATTTATCTTATGACCAAGGTCAATTTTTTCTTGATGGCCATGTCTTGTTAGCTTTTACGGCTTTTATGAAGTGAACAGTCAGATTAAAACTTATTTTGTGACCCATTAACCTAGTTCCGTCATTAATTAATAATCTGGCAAACTCAGAGTAACGAAATGTCAAAAATGTCAAATTTACGTAATCAGTTTGACATTTCTTTTTGTTTTCACTGCGCTCAATTGTTTGAAAATGCGGTTCTCTCATGACGAAAAATGCGATGTTTTGGAAACAAAAGTAGTGCCAGGTCGTGAACAGGTGCGCGAATTCTACTCCAAATTCTAAATATATTTCATGTATAACGTATATACCTATACGTAAGTCTAGCCGTTTTTGATATATTAGAAATTTTATGCCAAGACGGTCTTCTCTTTTTCGTATGTTTTAATGCTGCGCTTATTTCTTCTATACTTACATCTGGAATTTCTTCGGAGTTCACGTTCCTTCTTATAATCAACTCAGTGTTATCATTTGGTATGGTTGTACTTTAGAGTTTAGTATACAGGGTGATTTAAAATGTTTTATTAACAAGTTTCTTGGACGACGTGTATTTATATTGTTAATAACAACATTGCACAACTGAAACTTTGTCAGGCACCAAATAAATACCGGCTACATTCCTACCACGTATGTAAGATCACATTAAACCAATGGATTACTGAACACCGGTATAAACTGAGCAGGAGTTTATTAACCGAATACGAGAAGCAAGCTGCTCGAGAAGTGTATAACACAGGCACTTGTTTGACAGACTGAAATGTATGTTTTTGTAATTTCTAAACAAATTGGAAGGTATGCGATTCGAAATAGGTTTCGTCATTCAACGAATCCTGTTGAATTCATCGTTTATCCTTGTCTATCTTATTGCCACTTTCTCTGTTTTCCGAGTTTTAAATAATTACTAATCAACAGTTATTTACGTAATGTTAATTTAAATAGTAATAGTTAATTAAGCAGATTACTTAGAAAAACATTGTTGCCGTTTTTATAATATAGTCCATATTTGTAACAACAGACGTTTTAAAGACGTCTTCAAGACATATACAGACGTCTTTAAGGTGTCTCAAATATTTGAATTAGACATCTTAAAGACGCCTTTACAACTCGTACAAGTCGATGATTGCGTCCGGTGTTAAATGTCTTGAGGTCAGAAACGTCTGTAACTATATATTTGTTATTTACAAGAATATAATTTATTTCGTTCTTTACGAGGCCGCTCGACTTAACCATTTTCATTTTCGTTGGATCGATTTTCAACAGAAACCATTCACGCAGAATAAATTTAAGAACTTATTCTACTAACTACTAACTAAGAAGAAGTTTATTAAGTATCATAACAGCGTAAACTATTTCGATACCTCATTAAAAACATTTTTAAGTCAAACCTAGTCTTTTTCATCTCACCATAATTAACGGTGTTACATTGCGTTAAACGGTACTGATATTTATCATCAGATTTAGGCATATCTAAAATATGGTTTACTTCGTTATGATCAACAGATTATATCGTTGATAGGCTTTATATGAGCAGTTCCTTACTTTATTTACTTTCTATATTAAGGTATATCAATTACAGATGTTAGTGCTGCTTATTGAGGTATTCACGTATATAATAATGTTCGCGCGATTTGATCTGTAAAGGGTCAATTGGGTTAAACAATGAATTATATTCGTGAAATAAATATTCATATGTAAGTATGTACATTCAAGCTGGTACTGTTAATGTTTCCGTTATTCCAGTTATAATTCTACAGTAATTATTTAACCAATTTGGACATTAATATTTTCTGGCTCACCTTGCCGATTGGAATGTTATATTTGTTTACTAGCAGTTCATTCTCAATAGTTTTCCAATTTTTGACTTCGAATTTGTTGCCTTAAATCTAGACACCAATTTAATTATTTATTGGTCAAAATTGCAACTACAGGGTGATTCTAAATTTGTTTCGCCCCTCTGGGGTTGTTTTAGGAGAACAGGAAAAATGGAAAAAATACTGAGAAATAAAATAATAATAAAAATTAATTGTTATTAAATACTTAAAAAAAGGGGTGAGATAAGAAAACGCAGCACAGATCTTATGCAAAAAGCAGTAGAGAAGAGCAAACACAAGATACCAAAGTTGAAATTCAAAAAATATTGAAAAATGTTCCAAGTGATCCCCTATTACCCCTTAAAAGGAATGATGCCAATTTTAAATCACCCTGTATAATATGTGTATGTCCGCGAGACACGGCCTCCAGTGCACTTCAATCTAACACCTATGATCAGAAAAATAGTTCAACCATCTAATCGGCCTCCATCAACACGAGACCGTTAACTTACATAATGAGATGCATCTTTGGTCCAATGAATATTTGCGATAGGTAATTACAAATCATTATAAGTTATAATTCTCAAAAATGGTGAAATGTGATTATAAGAAGTTACTGGTTCACTTTAAGTAGTTGAACCAGTGCTTTCCGCTTTAAGTCCGAGAATCTCATTACAGTCTAAAGGTATCATAAACAAAAAAATACATGGATTAAATCTGCAGATAAATACGAAAACTCATTTCTATTTATATCATTCATATCATATATTCATCTATATCTGCTCAATGGTACAATATATACAACTTGGAGTACTTTAGTTGGAGAACAACTGAATAATTTCCGATGATACAGTGTTGATTATGGATGATGATAGGTAAAGCACGAGGTATGCTGCAACAACTCCAGAACAAAATGGAATCGGTTGGTCCAAACACAAACTCTACGAACACTGAGGCAATGACAAACTTAGTACCAACAGGAAATATATGTATAGGAGGAGCGCAAGTGGAATATGTGGAAAAGTATACCTATCAGGGACACGAAGGCTTCAGCAAGGAAATTGAGTGTCGCACAAGGAATATGGAAACATCTCTGCTACACCCAGATATTAACTTCTTATTTGAAACATTTTTTCCTCGGATCACCCGTTTCCCAAATATTTAAGCGTTTTAAGATTTAAAAAAACACCACTCTGTATATCACAAGATACAGGATGGTACTCTATTTATGACTCTCCTGGTAGACCTAGAAAAAAATGCTCGAACACGTCAACTTTAATTTTTAAGGGGACATCTTGCTAACTATCACTGCAGTATACAAGGTGTTTTATAAATAAGATGCTACGTCACACGTTTCATTTTCAAATCAAAACCTACTAGTTTTATGTCTTTTTTGAACCTGCCAGAAGTTTGGCGTAAATTTGGTATAGCATGTTCTATACCAATTTTATTTGCGTTTGTTGTTGAATTATTGAGGTATTCGCCGTCCGAAAGTATCGCAGTTTGCTGTTTCTATGGGTACCTCTGACTGATTAATATAAACAAAGAGTCACCGTCAAGTGTCAATGTGGACTTATCTGTTTCTCAACTTAATATGCACATCTTCCATTACAATGAAACTTTCCATTCGCCAAAGAGTAGAAGATAATAAACATTTAGATGGAAAATGTTGCAAACATTCTGCCACGGCTGCCGCCCGTTTATTTAATCAGTTAATAGTTCCAGACAGAACTATTAACGATACCCTCGTAAGTATGTGGAAAGATTATTCAAGAAGTTTGAAGGATTTGGAGTTCTGATTATGCGGCTTTGAGTCACGTAGCACTTGACAATAGCCAAAGTACTCGCCAACCGGCTACATCTTCCGAAGTTTCTCGCTAGTCAATACGAAGAATATTGAAAATATTGTCATAAATTTCACTCTTACAAAATAAAACTTGTACATGAACTATTCGAATGTCTAATAAAATGTGGTTACCATTTGAAATTCTCAAGTTGAACCCTGCCTAGCCTACAAGGTCGAAGTAGGCGTTGTTTTTCTGACACGAATAAACTTTTCCCTCCCAGATATTAACTTCTTATTTGAAAATTTTTTCGCTCGGATCACTCGTTTCCGAAATATTTGATGAGATACGTATGATGAGAGATACGGATGAGGTCCAGTAGTTGAACCAGTCTTAGTCGGAAAGCACGGGAGATCACTTCGCCCCATCGTCTTTGATAATGTCCACCGCAGTTGTGGACGAAACGTCAGGAAGAGATTCCCATGGACCACGGCTTCAAAGCCCGAAAAACATTTCATAATCATATCATGTTTCATATCAAACATATGTGATTTGACCGGCTGTGAAAGTCTTCATAGTCTGACATTACGGGCAGTTTTGCACTTGTGCGTTCAACATATTTATCACTATTTACTATTTCAATTACTTTTAATTTGAATGCCGTATGTGTTTTTCTTCCAAACATGGAGACGCTATTCTTAAAACTGTTCGGACCAATGATTGCCCGAAGATTCATTCAGTCGCAGATATTCTGAAGCGAGTCCAAATGAAAGTTGTTTTACAAAACCAGCAAGTGTAAAATCTCACTGATTTGGAGCAGGAAGGTCAAGTTCAATAACCTAAAGCGAAAGTGAACTCGACCATTTCACTACCAATGTTTTTTCATTACATCATAACAACTGATTAAATAAGAAGGCAGTTAAACTGCGACAAGCTCGAGCGAGTACGTGCAGAATTAAGAGGTGAAATCGATCTAATATGTTAAAGTTAAACAAGGTGTTTCAAAGCAGAATCGAAACACTTGAGCGTGTGATTTCTGGTTCCAAATGATGGATAGTTATAGAACGTTAGATTGATATTAAATAAAATTGAGAAAATTATTTAATATTTTGGAAACCGCTTTAGATAGATATGGGAATCGTTATGCAAAAATAATCATATCTATATAGCCAATCCAACCGTGCAATAATATACAGGGTCTCTCATTTAAAAAATCAAAGTTGTATGTACTTTCCGGTATAAGCGGCACCCTCGCATTGCAGAAAATTTATTTTAGGCCGATAGCTCATATCCGATGACTTCGTTGTACAAATTTGCAGATAGATCGGGCATCGCATTGTCCTTAAACGTCTAATACGCCATCGACCGTAAACCACCCTGTATATTATTACATTTTTTAATTCTCCAAATTAAAATCCAACCAAATCCTAAATATATTTCTTCTTTAATATCCTTAAGGCACCTCGAATWATTATTCATTTTGCAAATAAGGGAATAAGTGCTCCTTAAATTGAGTCGCATTTCTTGTTGAAAAGGACTTACTTTAATGGAATTTTGACAACAATYTGATAACTATTAATACAAAGTGTTAATCAAATAAGTTTCAAAATGACGTKGAGAAAACCGTCCTAAATCATTTTTTTCACATGGAAAACCCCAATTTTTGATAACTTAATCTTATTCAGTATTAAAAATAAAGGTACGTTTGTGTAAAGTTGTCTATTTTAAAAGAATTTAGTTTTCGAAAAAATGTCAATTTAATGTTTTCATATGGTATTTTGCCGCATTTCATTTTAAATCCTGTCATTGTTAGCTGCCATGACAAAAGTAGCCATTTTTAAAACAATGAAATGCCAAAGTAATGCTGACAGCTGTCAGTTACGTTTTGAAAAGAATTAATAATCATGCCAAGGCGCCTAAACTATACAAGCGAAAATTGTTTACACTTATTTCATTATACTTACTTAATTTACTCATTTTGAAATTAATTTAATTGAAGTCAATTTAATGTTTTCATATGGCTATTTTGCCGCATCTTATTTTAAATCCTCTCCTCCACCCCATACTTTTAGTTGCCATGACGCAAGTGGCCATTTTTAATACAATCAAATGCCAAAGGAGTGCTGACAGCTATCAGATACGTTGTGAAAATAATTAATAATCATGCTCAGACAGTTAAATTATACAAACAAAGATTATTTAAATTTATTATTTATGGAGAAACTGATCAATATATATATTAGGAATGGTAGATGGAAGATGTTTCGCACACATCGATGTAATTCGTTCGATGTTCGATATTTTTACCGTCGATGTTTGAAATTTGGGACATCGATAAAACATCCATGTTAGATCCTGAAATGAAAAGATCGGACATTTGATGTAGATACTAGATAGAAACATTTTCTGCGAACTCTTTGATAGTGCCGATCAATTTGTTGTCGATATAAATGCAGCACAAGAGGGGGGTCATGACCCCACGACCCCCCCTGGATCCGCCCTTGGTGCCGATAGAAACGATACCGCGGCATAGCGGCTCATTTCCGGCTGCACCCGAAAAAAGCCTCTTTTTGCAGTCAGTTGACCGAAAAATGTGGCAACTATAAGTTGAATAAATTTAGTCGATCGATTATATACCAATGCATTGCACACAGGAAGTATCGGGTGTAATTATCGAAAATGAATTGTACAATTTATTGTCGGCTTAAGCACCTGTAAATTTATTGTGAAATTGTAAACATTTAAAAGGAATTTTTGCCAACATATTAGAAGTTTTTCCTTATTACCTTCATGTCTATATTCTAGGAAAAGTAGTAAAACCCTCCTTATTCCGTTTCTTTGCAACGCCAGCTCTCGCTAATGGTTGACTTGGAACTTAACCCTTTATAACAACGTCGTCTAGATGCATCTTTCATTTCTTTGATAATTGTGTTACTACTTACTACATATTCTGAAATATTTGGGGTCTAACGTAATTGTGGAAGCTTGAAACTGAACTGAAACTATTTAAACAATGTAACAAACAGTCGTAGTACTTTTGCCACTGTGGACAGTAAGTAACTACGAGTAGTCGTACATCCCACGGATTGCCCCGATAGCAGTACTCAGAAAGCAAATAGACGCGTACATTCCTAATAAGGGTGATTGCAAGAATTATAATCTAGTTTAGTGTAAGACCTTTTAAATCTCTAGCTCTGTAGGTGCAAACGACATACATGCAGAATGGCCATGAGCACTTTAAAAGTGTTCATAAATACGTCCCATTTGCTTTGCGCTTCCCATTTGGGGAATACAAAAAATAGTGGTGATGTCTGAAATTGAAAACGGGACCAGGGTGTACCAAATTAAGTGCGCAGCGCTAGTGACTTTGTTATTAGCGTAGATAGAGCGTTGGTGGATAGATTGAGGTTTGAAGGACCACCACTTTTGTTTAAATAGGTTTACTGTAAGTGGAGCAAAGATTGGTTTATGGTACTGAACCAGATAACTAAACAACGTGTTTTAAGCTAGATGGTGCGACCATACATAAAAATAGAAGAAATTATAAATCCAAAAGTTAGTTACAAATTAGAGCAAACAAATGTCCGATAAATCTTAAACTGTTGGTTTAAATTAAGTTGCAAAGAGTTTTAAGCCGATGGTCATACAAAAAAATCAATCGAACATCGTATAGTAAAGATAGTGAAAACACTTATTTTTACATGAAACGCCCTGTATATTAGTATACAAAATTGAAGCCAATTTAATTCCAGACAAAAACCTTTTTTTGCTAAAATTTCAAGTTTTTTTAAATATTAAATACTTTTCACTTCTAACTACCTAAGTGGATAATAGATTGAATATGACTTAAAACCAAGGACTCAAAAATTAAGTTAAATAGTAAATAATAGAATATAATTTTTATATTATTAGATATTCAGACAACACGGCGATCGAAAATTAAATTCGTTTTTCATTCTAAGGCCCGGTTCCACCAAGAGTGATTAAATTCTTCGTTAACTAATCACAATCATTTTTTAATCACCACTTTAAGCATGATTAAATTGTCATGCGTTCCACAACAAACATTTGAACTCTGGTTAGATAATCATCAGTCTCATCGGGTAAGAGCGTATTTTCTTTGAATTTACGGTTCTGATTGGTTCAAACAACTGACAGATCAACTGGAATCATTTTCTCTCAAAATAGTAATCACATGTCGTTTGAACATTGATAGAGAAATGTCCTTTTCTATTACAAAATACTTCTGTGTTGTCTCCCCCAAAGGATTGTACTTTAATATGAGTACAATCCAACACTGAGATAAGTT
>NW_026018900.1:0-8270 GCF_020466585.1 Dendroctonus ponderosae
ATTAGTTATGGGATAATAGCCACAGTAACATGGCAGAAGTTGTAAGAACTTACACCATCAAAGAGCTACACACTAGACGAGTGGCCCGAAATGGGCGCAGATAGTGGACAATCTAAAGGTGCTCGATTTCCAGACCTAGAGGAACAAGTATTGGAGATTATTGCAGCTGAGCCTTCCAGGAGTACTTCAAGCATTGCACAACAACTGCACTTTCTCAAACACCGAACCCTTAATTGTCCCGATAATTCCCCCGAGGAAGAGCCTACATTCCTACCATGTATGTAATATGCACAGGACTCTAGAACACAATAAATCTCTGATCTTCCGACCACTGGTTCAAAGTGAACACCAGTTAATTAACCGAACACGAGAAGCTGTTCAAAATATGAGTCCAGACTCAAAGTGATTAGGACACAAAGGTGTTTGGAGTGAAACGGGCAGGACTTCTTGCTCTTGGGAACACATCTTGTGTTTTAACAAAACCTTTAACAGGTGGTTATGGATGACAGTTGTGACCTATTTGGGTATATCACTCATTTGCCCAAAAAAGATCGCAGCACTCGGGGGGCTGTCGCAGCGCTGACCGCAAGGTGGCCCCGTTATCCTAACCTCAACGCATGTTATTGTGTATTTTTTTTTTCGCTTCATGTTTATCCATGGCTACCGGAGTTTTCAATAATTACGAAGGAACAAGTATTTACGTAATGTTAATTAGACAGATTACCTTGAAAAACATTGTTGCCATCCTTCTGATCTAGTTTTTGGCAAATATCTGAGATAACATTTACTTTTTTTACTATTTTTTCTGTACTCCCAGGACCCCCAGACAACTCCTCCAGAGGAATTACGCCAATTTTGAATCACACTGTATACAACTCCCATAAAAACCAGTAACAGAGCCGAAATCACCACTGTCGACGAAACAAACGTTGCAGGCCAGCCTCACTCAGATATTCAGCAAACTACCGGTTCTTTGCCCCACCTATTTAGAAGCCCCATCAAAGTCGAATTATCGCACTCTTAATTTCAAGTTGGCGTTTTTCAGATCATAAAACCGCCTCTCGTGTTTCGGTGCCACACTCCGGATTGCTTAATCGGCGATTTGAAGCAAACCCACCCTTAATTAGCCCCCCAACCTCAATTTCGCCTGTAAAATGCGCAATTTTATGTCGATTAAGATGATTTGAGGGCGACTTACCTGAACTCGCTAAACGACTGCTGGTCGGTCCGAACATTTGATATGGATCTGGAAAAGAGATTTGGGAACATTAAGTCAAATGGTGGATTTGCGTTTTTTTTGCAAAATTATGAGTATTTTCGGCTTTTAAACAGGGGGCCGGTGGTCAGCAATCACGGCCCATGTTGATCGTACCGAAGGGCTTCGTTTGCACGTTGCCATTAATTAATTGAAACCCTTTAGGGCGGTTTCGTTGGCTTGCCATGATTTCCAAGTCTGAAAAAAATCCCATTTTAATCGAGGTCAGAGGCGTGCGTGTCACCCTTCCATATTCAGGACACGAACCATCTCGCTGACCGGACGGCGCTAATTCAACGGTTTTATCTTTTTTTCGATGTGACGTTAGATAAGCGACGTTTGCCGTGATTCACTGTTAAAAGTCCGAAACGTCCCCCCCTATTGTTTCCCTTAGTGTGAAACTCACTTGGCTTTTTAAGATCAAGGGGGTCGATTTGCTTTTCAAACAACGCATGTGAAATCAGGTTTCTGGACAGTCAATTGTTCGGTGGAGTGAGAGGGCTCAGATAAATCGGGTTGATTTTCTCGCCTTTGATTGAACAAAATCATGCACTGATTTGGAAAAGTATAGGTTGTATCGGACCGGTTTTAGACTCATTAGTTTTCAACCCCAACCCGTTGAGAAACTGTTAACTTTCTAGTGACCAATTTTCTTCTTGGCCATGGTCAAAAAAGGTGTAAGTACTTTTTCAACGCATTTTTGACTGCCAATCAGTCAATCATCTTTAAACAAAATCAATTGGAATAACTGCATACAAATCCGACGGTTTAGCAAATCGCACAAAACAAAACTGAATCGTCTTCGGTAAACCATCATCATCTAGTCAGCGACGCTATTCAATCCAGCCCCCTTACAAGCTGGAAAAGTCTTCGGGGGTAATGCGGCAATCATCGACTCGGTGCGGAGTAATAATCAGGTAATTATTGTATTGGGCTTTGATCGTCGCACTATTATGCCCTCCTAAGGGACGGGAAGAGCCCCTCAGGGCCAAATTATTGCGCCCTATGAGGTCCCGTATGTCGAAACGCAATGAGCAGTTGGTTGCCAGATTTGATTTGTGGATTGATTGTTTTCATTAAATGGCAGGATTTATAAATTGAAAATGTTGGAGAAAGTTGGCCGGAGATAAAAATGTCGAGCTAAAGTTCGGAGACTGAAAAACGGGCAATAATTTAAGTTTTTCTTTGTGCCGCCCCCAATGGCCTTGTTACGCACTGCCGCCCCCGATACACCGGGCGCAGTCTTGCGGATCATTTCCACTTCGTCAAAGATATCTTTCCTTGTAATCGCACGCCGAACATGTTGTGGGGAAAAGTTGCCGAGTTTTTGGGGAAATCGCGTTTTGTCTCACTCCCAGGACTGCGAACTTCACGCCAACGAGAAATACATAACTTCGATTTATTCGAATCTTTCTTGTCGGTTTTCGTTCTTAACTTTCGCTCAGTAACCGATGAAATTTTCTTCGGGTTGCATGTTTCTATCAAAAAATACATTGCGTTAGTCGCTCCCTTTTCGAGCCCCATCGGCCCATGTGTTCCATCAGCGAAACGCTTTCTTTGGTAATTTTAGCCAATTTTATACGAGTTTAGGGCGCGTCACGCAATACAGAACTATATATGTTTATGGAAATTTTCATTGTTGTTTAACCAAGAGCGTAACGGAACGGCTGTAGTCAGTCACTAGCCTGCAAAGCGACAATAAAAAACCCACTATCGATCCTGCACTTTTCGACATTTACCTGCACACCCTGTATAGAAAGTAGCTTGCAGTTGATGTCGGTTTTTTTTGCGGTTGTCTGTAAACCGCAGTTTTTGAGCAAGCGAAGGTAATGGAGAATTTACAGCACCAGTCTCAAAATGTAAACGCACTCAAAAGAAACTCCTTTCAACATCGACCTAGAGCCCGAAAAACTAACCAGGTTCAAACAACGGCCGGAAAAGACTTTTTGATCAATCGTTTACGGAAACTGGCGAGTTTTTCATGTTGTCAGGTCGTCCTAGAAAAAAATGTTGTCCCGACGTTTCGCAAGCACCAGTACTGTGCATCTTCAGAGTTGTGAAAACCACCGCTCTGGAGATGTAAGCCAGGAAGAAATTAATTTCCACAACTGTCTAAAAGCAGAGATTAGTAGATCTACTAATCGCCTTAAATACTTAATCAATTCTGTCAACCTTTCCTTACAAATTTTTTATCATTTTATGTTGTGGAGCTGTCATTAATGAACCGTTAAAAAGGCGCTAAAGGGACGATGTGATGGTTCTCTCCAGTTTATCTGCGTTAAGGATTGGTGTGAGACAGTAAAAGTTATAGATAAGTTCTATATTGTTGAGGCAGATTCATTTTTTACAAACTTCTTTTTGGGTATTTCGCCTCAAAAATGTTTGTCTTTAAAAAAGACAGAATTTCCTCACATCTTTTATTACAGATTGATAAATAGTGCTCCTATTTCGCAATAAGAATTAATAATCTTATTGCCCGTCGAATAGCAAAATGATTTAAACAATTATCTGAGTGTGGATTTCCAATAAACAACATGTTCCTCTTGATACTGCCCAAAAAAACTTGAAAAAACTTGTTCAAAAAATAAAGTTGAAAGCGCCGTTCATTTATTTATTGTTTATTCACTTATTTGTTGATTTTAGTGTGACCAACCATAATTAATGGTTACCAAAGAAGGTAGTTAGTTAGCTTATTACATCTTTTCTAACACATTTAAATGTTTGCTTGTGTGTTAATTTATCAGTGCTGATCATTTATTTGCCTTTATTTTTGAGTAGGTATTAGTGTCAAGACTCTCTTTGTATTGATCTTTTTAAACATTCGGTTTTTTAGTTTAGTTCCTGTTTTTAAAACCGATTTACTAAAATAAATGTTATGTTTTAAAACTACTCAATAAATATGTATTATATTTGTGCATCAAGTGTAAATTTGTATTAAAATTTTGCAGTCGGATTATAAAATAACACTTTTGTATTTAAATTCAAGCCAAATCATAAAACTATCCCCTGGAAAAGGTTTTAGATTTGTTACCTCAATACTGGAAGTTTATTAAAATGATTAAGTTCGGACTTATAACTGTTCGACTACTGGCTAATTTACCCTACCTATTGAAAATATCGAGGTGCACCAGCTTGAAAAAGTGTGCTATTTGTACAAGCAACGAAAAAGTGAAAAAATATGCGAAAATCGTATTAAAAGTAGTAGTAAAGTGTGCATTTTAGAGACAAAATGTACGCTTTTTGAATAAATTTGTTCGCTATGAAATTTGCTACAAGTTAGAGTTGGTTCGATATCCGTAGATTTGAAATGTTTGTTGCAAAATGCTCGGGAGTGCAAAAAAGTAGGTAAAAAACAAGGTAATTTTAAATTATTTGTTTAACAGTGAAAAAATAACTCAATCGCGCCATACATTTAGAGAAAAATACTTGACTGAAATACACAACGAGAGCCGCAAGGTCAATTAAGATCAAACGACCAGTTTTTGCATAATGCAATTGTTAATAACTTACCTGGAAAAGAAGACCTTTTTTAATTTTGTGCCATGCTCAAAGTCATGAATATTTCTTGGACGGTTAAACTATCATAAACAATTGCTATATTAACCATTTTTCAATTTTTAATGACTTTTTGAGCAGTTTTAAAAAACTTGGAAATTTTGGCTTTATATAAATAAGCCTGGAGAGCGGAATTTGCGAGTGGAAAAAAATCGGAAAAAATAGAAAAACAATACATACTCCGATGTTTCTCACTCGCCAATCTCTCACTTCACAGGCTTATTTACTTAAAAGCTAAAATTTTGGAGCTTTTTGAAACCGCTCAAAAAGTCATTAAAAATTGAGAAATGGTTAACGATATTTGTATATGATAGTTTAAGGGCCCTAGAAAATGTCAAAGCACGGGCGCAAAAAAATCTTCACTTTGAGCCTGGCACAAAATTAAAAAAGGTCTTTTTTCCAGGTAAGTTATTAACAATTACATTATGCAAAAACAGTCCATCCGATCTTAATCGGTCTTGCGGCTCTCGTTTTGTATTTCAGTCAAGTACTTTTCTCTAAATGTATGGCGTGATTGGATTCATTTTCATAAATAATTAAAAATTACCTTGTTTTTACCTACTTTTTTGCACTTTCGAGCATTCAATTAGCAATTGATTAGGTCGGGTTTTTCGTAAAATTAAAGCATAGATAGCGGCAACCGAAATAGTGCAGATTCAGGTGAATTGACCAAAGTAATTATCCCCTTTTCGTACCGGGCGTCTTGAAACCGATTAGAACACTTGCCGAATGAGACGGCAAAAAAGGGGCCACCCTTAGTGGGGAAACGTAATTTCGCCTTCCAGACCTAATGATTTGAGGGCCCTTTTTCTTAATAAATGGGCACACGGCAGCAATAGGGGGCGCTCCGGTGTCCACATACTGGATTTCGCCTCTATTTGCTCACACATCCGCTTTTGTTTGTCTAGGCCTACTTTTCTAATGCACGATTTTGTTTGGCAAACAGTGACGCCGAATTTAACATTTATTTGACGAGCTCTAGGGCGCGATCCCCGTTGCGCCCCACCGGCTTGACCTTTGCAGGAAGATCGATTGATTGATTGATATAAACTCACCAGGCTGTCTCAGATGGCTGTGCGGATCTAGCGACGCTTTTGTCATGCTGGACAGGGTGTTGGTGCCATATCCTGCAACGAAACAAAGCAAAGTCAACCGGTGAATTGAGTGCACACAGTTTGAGCGCTATGCTGATTAAATCTGGTGGCTCTAAATCGCTGCCGGCCACCACAACAGCAAACACCTCCCTTTGAGCTGCTCCCAACTGCTCGGAGCGTTTTGATAGTCGGCCAACCGGCTCGCAGATCCGTGTGATCTCGCCTTTATTAAGTTTACAATGCAAAAGCATACGCTTGCGGCTCTATCTCTAGCGTTATTGCGTATGACAGCTCTGTTATTATAAAACGACGCGAGCCGTATGAGGGTGGGCGGCTAATATTGTCTGTGTTTGATGCAAATCGCGTCGAGTGCCTGACACTTTTTCGGTTTGAGTGGCTTTTTGGGGTGCGAATCCGCCGCCTAATGGAGCAACAGGAAAATCGACACCCGATTTATGCTCGAATCTCTGGGCGGAATTCGAATATTTATACGCCTTGATCCGAAATTGCCTTTCTTCAGTGTAGAAAGTAAACTTTTAACACCCTGTATCTCAAAAGCAGTATTTCCCATTTGAAAACTTTGTTTTTGTAACATTTGACGTTTTGAAAGCCGGAAACATAATCCACCTGAGGAATCGACCACTTATTAAAACACCCGGTATATTTCCAAGGGCGTCCTAACCTAAAGCCTAAATCCTTTGACCAAAATTTAAATAATTGAATTATTCCTAAATTGTTTAAACCCCTATAAACCCAAGGAAAAATAAAAAATTGCGTGTGCAGTTTCAATCGACACTCTAAACTTCGAAAGTTGAACGAGAAACGACATCAATTTTACACAAAATGTAGCTGAATCCTTTGTCCGAATCCAAGAAAATTGCTACCAAATCAAATTGCGAAGTTTCCGAAAAATTCATTTTTCAAAAACTTCCAGTCTTGAACCGAACGCAGTAACTGAACTTGCGCTATAAAAACACTTACAACTTTGATCTCTGGACAAGTATCTCCTTGCATTTTTTTCAGCTTTATGCTAAAACCGAAATCCTTACCACCTTACTAAAATTTAAACAAAGCGATGCTGCTTTTAGATATGTTTTTCAAAGCTTCCGGCCATTAACATAAAGAAAATCAACAAATTGCGCTTGCTGATTGAATAGACGCTCAAAACTCAGAAAATTGAACTAGAAGCGACATGCAGTTGACACAGAATTCAGCTCAGTCCTCAAGTCCGAAAATTGCAACAAAATCTATTCAAGAAATCAACGAAAGATCTATTTGAGAAACTGAACGTGAGCTCTAAAAAACGCTCAAAACTTTAACGTTTGGCCAAGAAACAACTTCAGATGTATCTAGCCTACTACTGAAACCTCAGTCATCCATCTGACTAAAACCTAAACAAATCGAAATACTCGCAAATTTTTTAAAAGCTTCCGATCATTAACCCAAACAAAAAATTAAAATTTGCACTTGGAGATTCAATAGACATGTTCAAAACTTCCAAAAGTGCTGTAGCTGAATAGTCAAATCTAACAAAATTGCAACGAAATTGAATAATCAGAAGTTTATTTTTTATGTTGAGCCGGAAAACAGGAATTGAGCTCTAAAAAACACTCTGAACTGTTGCAACTTTTGTACTTTTGTACAACGCAGCTGAAGGCGAAAGCGTACATCTGGCCAAATTTGAATCAAATCTCCTATTGAGTTTTCAACAATTTCAAAATTTCTGCCTAAGAATTGCATTGACATGTACATTCAATAAGCACTTAAACTCCGAAACGTAACTACAAAATTAATTAGTTCATTAACGTGACTGATAATCTGACGCAAAAACATGTAGAACCATTAAGTGTTATTCAAAGGATAGCATTTCGCAAAGAAAAATAACAAACGTACCTAAAAACCTGCGTTTTATCTCTCTTGAAGTAGTGAATCGCAAATAATTTTCTAATCCGTGACGAAATTATAAAAAATTCAAAAAGTGAAGAAAATCTCAAAATATCACGCAATAGGCTTTCAAATATACTCATAATCCGTTCGTTCAGTGAGCGTGAATTCTTCCAGTCCTTTGAAGAGCTTTGTTTATTACTTAATTTCTTCAACCTTGAGATTAATTGTTGTCTGAATAGTAGGAAAATCTAGAAAATGAAGAAAAAACAACCTGCATGAAGAATGACCAACTCAAAACTTAAAGCATATAAAAAAAATTATGAACAGCAAACATTCAAAAATGAGCTGGGTAACAAAAAAATAACACTGACAAACTGAAGGAATATTGACTAAACTCTCCAAAGTTGATGATTGGGCAATCAGCCAAACGAAAAGTAGACATTTTGGTCAAATCAAAGACGGAGAAATGAATGGGGGGG
>NW_026018901.1:0-8385 GCF_020466585.1 Dendroctonus ponderosae
CTAAGACTATAAATGTAACTGGATGTTTTGATAATAATTTCAAAATTATTTACATATTCCTACTCTACTATAGCGTTCGTTATAATTAGTTATGGTAAATTTGCTACTATTAAATATTGAAAAGATCAATATAAATCCAAGAAGCGTTAAAACTTGAATTCTTGGAAACAATTATTTCTCCTATATAAAAAGCTATATAAAAAGATGCATGTTGACCATCTAAAACATAATAATAAAAGTTGAAATAAATGTCAAATTCCACAATTTTTGTATTTATCTCTTGCTTTAGAGGTTATTAAACTGAAAAAAGTCTTAAAATCAGGAGGAACAAGTACCAAATAAACATTTTACAAAACCCGATTTATATAGTCAATGTGTGAAAACATCCAATCATATTTAATTATCGCCACATCAGATTTCGCCAATCATGAACCATAAACGCATTAATCATTGATTAGTCCAGGCTAATAAAAATATGATAAATAATACTGAATTCGTCGGAAATTGGTTTCTAAAATGAAAGTGTCCTTCACTAGGGGCATGGAGGACGGCTTCCAGACTCAATACTTGAAAATCCGTATTAATGGGAACAACCTTTGAAGATGAAATCTGGTGAAACATTAGGATAAAACCCCTTGAAAACGTAATACATTTTTAAAGGTTTAAAACAATTTTCATGTAGGTACTACTCAACAGAATTACGGCATTGCACCATGTTATATTGCGCTTGAAATTATTAACGATACATACAGGATGATTCGAAACCGGCCTAATGGCCTTTGAGGGGTTAATTTGGGTTCGTTAGACTCATTTAAATCAGTTCATAACATGGAAACAAAAGCTTGGTTTAGGTAGTTAGTCTTACTGTTATACTGCTTGAAATATTGATGGTAAATGCGATTCCCTCACTGTGATGTGAGTATCGTGGCCTGGTCTCCATACAAATACCTTGAGGTTGCACTTCTTACCCGTTTTTATTTACGTATGACGTAGCGGGTATTTATATAACGTTAATATGCGACATTCTTCTAATCAAGTACCAAAAAGGCACTATTGGAAATACCTAATTAACGGGAATTCACAGAGCGTTTCTATAAGAGTGGAGTGGCGCCAATTTTGATCAACCGTGTGTATATAGTCTAGGAAAATTTTCATCAAGTCAAGCTAATTTTGCAGCTTTCGGCGACATATTCTACAATTTTAATTCATTGGGTTAAATAATAAGCATAACAAAATATGCGCAAGTTTTTACTAATTAATACTTAATTTCTATTTCAGAATGGTACGCCAAAATGTAGCAGGCAGCATTGCGATTTGCCCACTTGCAAGAAAATTCAAGACATAAAGCGGAAGAAAGAAAAGGTCAACCTTTCAGACTTCTGCTGTTCGTCGAAGGATTGCAGAAAGTTGCGACATAAGAAGAAACACGCATTGACGAGTTAATTGATTTTCGAGAAAAAATTTAGTTCGGTGGAAGATATTCTTCGCATGGAAACTCCGGGTTTCGGCCCAGGTTACCTATTTACCAAAGAAGACTGAGACAGTTGTAAGGTGTCTGAAGAGCTGTCGTAACTTATTTTTACTATAATTTTACTTTGGGCTCAACTGACTGTGGAAATGAACTCTTTCCAAGCACATTGCAAGTTCTGTTGGAAAGATTTTTTATTCCACATCAGTGTTTTGTATATTTCTTAGAGTTTAAAACATGGTTTCAGTGTGGCAGCTGAATTGAACGAATTGCGATTTCTGAGCTGCGAATTCAAATTGAATGTGAATTGGAATTGGACGATATTTATCATGGTGGGCTGCCATGCTAGACGATTTATTTATTTGACACATTGTAAATTATTCCATAGTTTTTAATGAGTTTCTACTGGCTAGATACTCCTCTGTGAGTTGTGGCTTATCAGAAAAATATGTTTGAAGAGGTAGAATTTTTCGAATAAACCACATCTCCCAAATACTCATTAGAGAAGAAGGCTGATAGAAACATGGGGAAGACACCAAAAGCCCTGACGTATTGTATAATATTTATACTTTTATTTATTTGTATTTGTTGATTAAACAAAAAGAAACCGTATGAAATTATTTTACGTTTTGATGTTTTCCCCCTTTTCATTTTGATGTTGTTTTTACTTAATTTTCAAGTAAGACATATCAAATTTTGGTGCCATCAAGTTGTGGTAGGGTGTTAAGAGGATTAAGTCGTTAAAAGGTACTTAAGGGATTCTTGCGAAGGTTATCAAAGTGCGAGTAAATTTAATGAAAATCTAGTCTCTGATTTTGTAGCGTATATTAGAGGAACTCAAATTATTAATTAAAATGTAAACACTTATTCGGTCAAAATAGCATCAGTTATAGTTAAGTGTGTTATTTCGCTGTGGATAAGAGCGTAATTTTTGTTTTTCTTCTCATCAAAAATAGTTATCAATCATCAAGGAGACGGTTTAAATTGAACTACTTATCGTTTTTTGACCGAATTCAGCAAATACCTGTATTGTGATGTTGATAGTATCACTTAATACCTTGAAGCACCAACCAAAGAAATGGAAGAATGAAGAACATTTTTTGTTTTTAGTAAATCTGAAGATTAAAGTTATTTCCATGTTTTTCATGAGCCGTATGAGTTTTTCAAAATCTTACAACAAATGTTAATTGCAGTGCAACTTTAAGGTTGATTATGTAAATTTGCCATTGAAATAACAATTACTCGTAGGTATTTGCTGAAAAGTATTGAAGTAGAGCGCACCTAGATATAAAATTACATAGATGCTAGAAAACTTAATAATAATATTAGAAGCATTTATAAAATTAAGCATGTTCAAATGTATGGAAACATTTCGGAATCTCCTTTGCAATATTTCAGTATTTGCTAAATTATTCTAGTTTAGAATTAGGTAGTATGAATGTGATGTTCGTTAGATAGCATTATTGAGGTTTATTTTATTGTATATAGACTATCATTAATTTGTAGGTAATAAAATGTAAGCCATTCAGTCGCGAGTATTTAAGTTGTAAGATTGTACTATAATATTGATTATGATATATATGGGTCAACCACTTTGCATTTGGAGATATTTGTTAAGGATCACGTATAATAATATTTTGTGAATATTTTATCGAGAACGTGTTAGCAAGTGCAGTGTAACAGTACGACTATATGTTTAAATCTTGTACCTGCTTTAGGTCATAAATATATGCTTTATTAATACATCTCATATCGTTTTTATTTGTCCATGATCATTCTAAATTAAATATTCTTATTTTCATATATAAGGGGCGTGAAAGAGTTTATGTAAGAATTATAAAAAAATTTGGTGCAAGAACATGGCGTGTTTAAATTTTGGAACAGACGGTAATTAATACATTTTTTGAATTCGTCTAAGGTATTTAGCGATATGCATTAATAAGTGTTGACGTTCATTTTTTCAGTTAAATATAATTTTCAGACTTAACTCTGGCAAGCTTTGATGTTCAGGGTAATTTACGTAGACCGTGCATTTGAAGTTTTCCAACTTGCAGTTGTTTCAGAAACTTCAAACTTTGTTTCCGCTCAGAACGAGTCGGTCCAACACCATGTAATATACATTTAGCGCTCTAGCTATACAGGGTGTACCTATCACCTAACCTTCTTATTTTAAATGCAAACCCCTAATTTCTTAGCGTGGTTGGATTGGCCGTCCATTGCCAGTTTGAGTCATCCTAGTTTTGTTAACTTATCTCTAACAGTTTTTGACAAATGACACGAAGGTAACATATGAGTGTTACAAAAAGTGTCAAAAAATAAGGATTTTTTAATGGCGCCCACTAACTTTTCTGTTTTATTATCGTTTAATCGTAGCAACATTTTCCAGCTGGATCAAAAACTTCGTTAGCGCCATTTAAAAAAAACTTGTTTTTCACATTGGAAAAAAGCAGTCAATGAAGTCAAAGTTCAGATACTTATTATGGATAAGCTGTTGATGGAAGAGGAACCAAATTTACCGGTGTTCTATATAAAGCACTGAAGATTTCAAGTTAAAATACAACAAAATTCGCTAAACAAAAATAAATATTACGCAACAAAAAAACCGGTATCAATATTTAGAAGAAAATGTAGTATGGAATTTTATTGTGAAGATAGTGAAACTGAATAAAAAAATGTTGTTTCCTAAAACAGAAGAAAACACCAACAAATGCAACAAATTACCTTCCAGGACAATAGAAAGTGTAATTCAGACGGAAACCGACACTTGTTTTACATAACATTGCTGTTACGTTCGTATTAAAACAAGAAATTGAAATAACGCAATACAGGATCCAGATAATTTCCCGTCGTTTCTCGTCGCATAAATATTGCATGCACTAATATAATAAAGTACAAGTCAACAATATCTGAAAACGATCTTTCAGCGAAAATGTAAAGCCAAACTTACCGAAAGCTGCATCGTGTCACTTGGAAATAAAAAAAAAGGTGTTTAGTGTACAGGAAATCATTCAAAGCTCCATAGAAATTGAAATGTAAAAAAGCCGTAAAATATATGTTCGCCCTCAAAAAACATCCGTCAGTTCAAACTAAGTGTTTTGAAAAATACCTTAATTTTTAGATTTTTAGATCTACCTTACCTATCTATCTACCTTAGAATTTTTAGATCTACCTTACCACGTTTCTGCATGCTGGGGCGCCATGCTGAACCATTTCCGTATCGGCTGTGATTCCCTTACTTTTCACCACCACTCTTCCTTTTCAGCACCAAAATGACAATATTTCGATATCCGATCTTTTCCGGATTAAATATGATCACAACTAGCAAGACACGCAAATAAACTGGCAATTATTGCGTTCCTCGCATGTACTACATCGAACATTTGCGAGTTTTTCGTCAAAAATCTGGCGATTTGTACAGTACAAACATGATGATGTAACCGTGTGCTTGATAGTCCCTTTATCGTTTTACTCGTCTGAATCATTAACATTTTTTGTATTAAGTCTATGTAGAATTGTATGGCCACTTACTCCGATTATACAATTAAAATAAGACGCAATATCGGTTCTGCTATGACCAGCATGATTAGCATATAAAAGAAGCCACCGCAGAAACGAGAATTCAGCTCAGTCTCCAGTTAGGTTCGGTCACAATTAAAAATCCATATTTAAGAATTGTATTAATTTAAAATAAAGTTGTTTTTAAACCGAAAGTTTTGAATTATTCACTGTATAGCTAGGGGGCTAAATGTAATTTACATGGTTTCAGCACCACTCGATATCACCGAAAATAAAATTTGAAGTTTCTACAACTACGGTTTTTTGAAAATAAAATTATTGTGTAAAGTTTTTTTTAATTTGAAATATAAATGTATACTTGCCTTTTCGATTGAAACCATCTTGCGGACTAGATAATTACTTAATAATTTAATCGGAAATGTTAAACACATTATTGATTAATATCTAGGTGTAATTAAAAAAAATCTACAACTGTAATGGAAAACTTGCAGCCACACACATGTATAAACATACCATTCTCGCAAATGTCGAAAATAATTCAAACAAATTTAAGGTTTCAAGATAGCAAAGACGTAAAAGAATGTAAGTAATGTTTACCAATTATGAGTTTGTATGAATTTTAAATCTGATGATGGCGCTGTTGTCTCGCCGAAACGTTATGAAATGAAAGATATACAAATTTTTATTTGACTCTTTGACTGAAACTCTGGAAGGAAAAGAATATAATAACAATTACACACAGTCAGGAAAATAAATCAAAATAAAAAATTAATGTATTATAGCATTCAATTGTAATGGATTTTCTCAAAAATGTGGGGTGAAATGTATTTTGAAAATGGACCATACACCATTCTTTAATCTGCTTACAATTTTGAGCCAGAAACTTTTAAAAGCATGCCGATTCAGAAGATTTGAACAGTTTCAGTTCAAAGTTGATTTTTTAAAAATAAACCTACCCTTGTACAGTGAAGTGTTTTGTGTTTCTGTAAATGAGCGCAGAAGTGCGTTTGATAGTGTGTGTCAACTTGGAAGTTTTGCACCACCTCAATTGAAACTTTCCAGATTTAAAAAAAAATCAGCCTTTACCGATCGTATTGAAGTTTCGGAAACTTGAAGTATAAAGTCCCTACCTGCTTTGTATTTTGAGTTGAAAATTTAGAAGTATGTTGACTTAGAAGCTTTAGCCAGTTTTTTATTTTAATTTTAAAGTTGAATTTTAATTCATTTAAAATTTTGAAAATTTATGTTGTTTTAAATTTTGATTTTAATAAATTTATTTTATTTATTTGAAAAAGTTGAAGCAGTGAAGAAATGTTTTGTATTTTTATATTACATTATTAATTACATTCGTATAGAAGAAGGCAATGTGTGGCTTTTTTGGCTATTAACTGTCTATTGAAAATATTGAGAAAATTGAAATTAAAACCCTCATAAACCCGAGATTCATCTATATCGTAACGAGTAATATTTTAATTTTCCAAAATTCCAATATCCGGCAACAAACACACGAAATTTATAGTAGAAAAATATAAAAACGAGCACAATCAAAAAATAAATCCTCTTTTTTGCAAGAAAGCGCCATCGTTATATCATCAAAGTACGATAAATATGAAACACTTAAAGATCTCCGATGATTGAACAATTAGCTAGTTTAAACTGGCCTTTCATTCCTCAAATGGATTGAGTCTAAGCGGTCTGGTTCCTCCTAGAAAAACTTCAAACTTCGCGAAACTATAGTGATTCTCACGCACACATAGGTTTTCCAGACGAATAAAAAAGATTCAAAAAGCGAATTTGTTTGAATTGTTAATCGCACTCATTGTTTACGGCAATTTATTTAATACGTTACTTCATAATCCTTCCCGAGGGTCTATATATGTTTTGTACACGAGCACTAAAGTAACCCCGTAAAAAATACAAAGCGATTTACAAACCGAACATTTCAACCCACAGCGGACACAATACTGCTTACTTTACGCTTTAGTACTGAAAATGACTAATTCCCCAAAACTTTTGAGAGATGTTTGTTTATATTACCTGTGACAAAGTAAACAAAAATTTTAAATATAAAGAAACATGCCTGACCGGAGAATTCTTAATAATGATTAAATTTGCAGCAAATGGGGTCGTGGCAGTTAGAATACATTTTAATATTAAGACGATTTGCGGAAGCTAAATCTCTTATACAGAGTGACCCACAACAATGTATTCAGAAATATATGCGTTCTTGCTTACTAAAGGTGTGTCCAGACCGCAGCGCAATACCGCGCCAAACATTCGCGAACGTTGCAAATTTCAAGAAATATGACTAATTAGGACCGTATGCTGTGCACGAACCCGCAAAGCCGAGCAACTTCGCGCGCAAACAAATATGTTCCGGTTGATGTCGGTACCACAGATCACAGAGGTTATAGATTGGAAACCGCCATATACGCCTGCAGAATGCTATTTGTCGCTTATCTCAGCGGCTGCAATCAAAACTAAACTCTAATTTCCACTACTGGCAGAAGAAATCTTCTTTATCGATTGGGTTCACATCAAAATTTAGCGGGGTATTTGATTTCAGTTTATGACCTCAGTGATTTCCGTTGAAGTTTTAATAACATTTCAAGCATTTCATCATGCTCCTTAGTTGTGATGTTTATGCTAGGGCTTCAATTAACATCACAATTAAAGGGCAATATGAGATACTCGAAATATTATTGAAATTTCAACGGAAATCACAGAGTTCGTAAAGTGAATTAAAATCGCCTGCTAAAATTGTGTTCGTGCGAAAACTAGGGGAAATCGGGAAAATAAAGCACATGAATTTATCTTTACAACAGGTATTTATTAAACTAAAAAACCTAGAGATGTAATTTATATTGAAATTACATGAGTTAGATCGTGTAGTGCTTCAACAAAACTTGAAATAAGTTTCATTCACATTAAATAATAAATATGTTGAACAAATATGCAGAAGTGTTGATATAAGAATCCAATTATTACCGGCTATTTACGTTCAGTTGGTACCTGATGGTTGTTTTTGTCTTCGTTTTTTGGTTATCGATGAAGTTTAGGAAATGCTCTCTTACAGAGCTAGTATTCCGGCGCGCTGGGTTCTGTGGGGCTCCAGCCAAGCTGTTTACTCACTAAAACTCCTTCCGTCTTAGCGTCCAGCCTTGGACTGCGGCCATTTCTGTTCTTTTATTGTATATTTTCTGTACAGGCCATATCTTGGAGTGAAATGATGCAAAATTATTTTGGGTCAAGCTTTTAGTGATTCTCAGGAAATCGAAATCACCGACCATTTTGATTTTCACGGACACAACACAACACTGGAAGCGGCTGGTATCTGGCTACCTTATATTCAGTTGTTGTAAAACTCAAATAAACTTCACAGTTATCTAGAGATCACAGAA
>NW_026018902.1:0-8195 GCF_020466585.1 Dendroctonus ponderosae
AAGAACGCTCATGTGTACATCATTCTAGACAGAAATAAATGGCCTTTTTGGAAAGTAAAACATCGATAAGGAAATGCTGGCAGTTTTTTCAAAAAAGGCTTGAATTCAAGAAGTTTTAGATTTGCGTGGTTTTTTTTTGAGTTGCTAAATCCACTTGAACATGACGCTGCTTTTTTCGAAGTTTCTCAAGAACCATTCGAGCCATAAAATTCGTTTTGGCATCGATGGATAGAGAATTGAAAAGTCGATTCAGTCGTAACAACATGAGTGAGGAAATTCGAATAGTTTTGGCACAGAAAGCGAAATTTGAATATCAAACACTTAGGTTCAAGATTATGCCAAAATTTCATGTTTTCCGGCCCGTTTTTGCTCATATCTCTGAAGCAAAATGAGCAAGAACGCTCATGTGAACATCATTCTAGGCAGAAATAAATGGTCTTTTTATTAAGTGAACCATGGATGGGGAAATGTAGGCAGTTTTCTGAAAAAAGGCTTGAATTCAACAAGTTTTAGATTTGCGTGGTTTTTGTTTGAGTTGCAAAATCCACTTTAACATGACGCTGCTTTTTTCGAACTTTCTCAAGAACCATTCGAGCCACAGAATTCGTTTTGGCATTGTTGGATAGAGAATTGAAAACTCGATTCAGTCGTAACAACATGAGTGAGGAAATTCGAATACTTTTGGCCCCGAAAGCGAAATTTGAATATTAAACACTTAGGTTCAAGATTATGCCAAAATTTCATGTTTTCCGGCCCATTTTTGCTCATATCTCGGAGGCGTATCATTCTAGGCAGAAATAAATGGCCTTTTTAGAAAGTGAACCATGGATGGGGAAATGTAGGCAGTTTTCTCAAAAAAGGCTTGAATTCAAGAAGTTTTACATTTGAGTGTTTTTTTTTTGTTGAGTTCGTTACATTTCCCGCTTTTCTCGGATGAAAATGAAGTGGAATTTGAGCCATTTTGAGAAACTTGATTTTTTTTTGACAAAAACCAACCTCCACCCTTAGAAAAATTTCGGTCAAAATTCAAATTTTCACATGTGTGTTTTTTGAGCTCAATAGATAGTTTCCGGCCTCAGAAGCTCCACAATGTGCAGATATAAGGCGTTCGAGTCGATAATAAGGAAAATATCGCCAACATCGATAAAAACCCGTCCAACTTCAGTCTTACCTTCTTTCACTCACTTAAAAAATGTTCCATTCTTAAAAGGTCCGCACCGAAAAAAAAAACCCACTCAGTTGCGTAATGCACATCCAGAAGGCCTGCCGAAATTGGGAATTAAATCAAAAGAAATATGGATCTCTTAAATCTTCAGACACGTTGCGGATCAAAGCAACCGTTGGGTTTTCGCCGATGTAGAAAAACAAAAGGGACGTGAAATAAATCCCCTTGCAGGATACAGCTATTTCCTCATTAATTATAATCCTCCCGTTTCCTCTTTTTTTGTTATTTGAGGGGGTGTCAGTTATCGGTGGGATATTCATTTCAGAACAACATCTTTTATTCGGGGAAAATTGATTTTTCCCCATTTGTTCCAAAAAGGGGGGATTTAAAAAGAGCTTCGACATAAAGAAACAGACGCAGATATCGCCAATGGGTATTTGCTTTGCAATGTCGCTGAATTAATAGGAACCTTGATGGGTTTCGGGCAAAAACACCACGCAAAGAAAAGAAACTCGCTCTGATCGTATTTCGCAGTAATTAAATTTCCGGTTTTTCAAGAGGGCCCGCCACCACCCCAAAGCCGGTGGGGAAATTTATTTGGCCGCAAAGCTTTTAGTCTGACCGAATTCAATTTTCGGGAAGATGTGACCGATTTATTTCGCTTTAATGAGATTGCGAACGTCGAGGCCTTACGACCCTCATTATTGCAAGCCGCCGATATTGCGCAGACTTTCCCAACATCATTTCCATCTAATTGAGTGCAGCATCGTAAATATTTGAGTACGAAAAATAGACTCCGTGTCCAAGAAAGGTTGTGTCCATTTACGGGCCTTGGAAAAAATCCCATTACGTACTCACGCCCCGTCGATCACATCTCCTTTTCGAACTCCATTACTTTCCTCCAGGATATCTGCCATTACATTATGTAGACATTTCGGCTGGTTTTTTGAGGGTCTAAGGTGTCGCACCATCTATATGTTGCCCATTTCATAAATGTCATCCTGAGAACGCTCGTCATACATTAGCATGGGAAATTTCAATATATTTCCATGGAAAATGCGGCTTTGAAATGGCAAGCAAAGAAAAAGATGATGTTGCAAATACATTGTCTTCAGGAGCCGGTGGCAGTTGGCTGTTAGAATTAACTTTATTATATCAAAATCCCGGCTTTAGTAGTTATTACTTGGAAATGTGGGGTTTTTCGGGTTTTAAGCTTGGCGTGGAAAACAATTTCTCCTTGGCGTGTTGCAAACGCCAGTGTCTTCCACCTTCAGAGGTGGTTTGCTCTCCGGTTGTCTTCACTAGCTTCCGCAGCTTTTCGCCACATTCTTCACAAGCTTCTTCTAATGTTGCCATGACTGTTTTTCATCTCAAAAATCGCCCTCATTAAAAAACTGACAACATTCCACTTAGATCAAGTAGCAACTTGAAAGTTTCAGGATCTATAGAATCCACTTGAATCAGAAGACCCAGAAAGTTTCAGTAAAATCCCACCAAATGCTGATTTGTTTCAACTAAGTGAAAACGGAATCAAAAATGAGTTCATACATCTACCCACTTTCTGGTAAAAATTGGCAACTTTCAACGCAGATCAAGTAGAACCTTGAAATTCTGAGCACTTGTAAAATACACCTGCACCTGAAATTCGCGAAATTTTCAGTTAAATTGCGCCGAAGCCTGACTTCTTCCAACCACGCTGGCCTGAAAATGAGTGCGTTCATATTGTTTGATTCGAACTGGTCCCACAAACGATGAGCATGAGGACTTTGGAGAAACTAGAAGCGATTTGCAAAATCCGGGAAGAATTTGCCGTTTTCATTAAATTTTCTTGAACAAGAGCAGTCTAATTAAAAAATTGAGCAACATCCAAGCATCAATTAACGTCCTCATTAGCCAGTCGGTTTCGACCAGCGTCGACAATCTTTCCTCAACAAGATAATTGCCGCTGATCGGTTGAAGCACCGAAATAACCTTCTGTTTTTATTGTGTGTGCACTTAACATGTTCGGATCCAACTCAATCTTGAAAACAAGGAAATCAAGCCCGATCTATGTGCTCTCGACTCGGTAATTGGAAACGAACATAAATCATGGTGCAGTGAGGTTGATAACCGAGCAACTTGTTTAACTGCTGTAATGTGTTTATTAAGCCTACATGCCACGCTCACACATCAAATTCATATCGGCCTTTTTTCTTAAATACCTGCATTCTTAAGTGACCTAAAAAAATCGAATCGTTGATATTGTTCAACATGCCTGCCTACATGAAAGCGATGACTGATCGCACTGGAGATTTCGTTTGAAAGCCACTTGATAATGACTTATATGTTGTGATATAGCGATTTTGTGTCCGATAACAGCACTTTCATGCAACGCCATTCAAATTTTCAATTTTCCAGCCCGAACGACCTGTAATTACTCAAGGGAGACTGAAATTTTCAATCCAGCCG
Organism: Dendroctonus ponderosae; assembly: GCF_020466585.1. Taxonomy (NCBI): domain Eukaryota; kingdom Metazoa; phylum Arthropoda; class Insecta; order Coleoptera; family Curculionidae; genus Dendroctonus; species Dendroctonus ponderosae. The sequence goes on from NW_026018902.1 coordinate 3,614, forward strand.
GATTTTTCACCGAAAAGAAAAGCCGATGAACATCAAAATCGTCGGGCTTTTGTTTGGCCGCTCCCGACACGCTACGTTGTAAAAGGGAATATTAATCCTGTAAAAACAACGAGGCGGATTTTTAATGGGACAATTCTTTATGTTCCCGTAATTAAAAAGAGGCGATTTTCAAGGTAGAGTTTTTGGAGTGCGCTCGTTCAACATCAGCACTCAATTTCGCCGATATCGGCGAAGAATTTCTGCCTCACAAAAATGCCGCCGCATTAATTTCCGCCCAGGCCCCAGATCGTCCCAGTTTGGTAGTCGGGCAAGTCGCTTTAGTGGTAAAAATATGACCAGTAATTTGCGGTAATTTTTCAATTGAGAGCTAATGGGCCGGTCTCACATTTTTAAAAGCCTCCAAACCACAGAAGAGAATTGCTTTAATTCGCCCTACTATTTCGGGGCCAATTTTTACAATTTTTTGGCTTGTAAATGCAGCAGAAACAGTCCATCCAACAAGCCCGTTAATCAACGTCATTAAAACAAGGGACACAGTGTCCCAAATTCAGTCCAGAATTCGGATCAATACACGTCTCGTTTTCGATGGATCGTGTCCGATATAAATGAGGAAACGAACATGAAAAAACACACACACACAGTTTGGCTCCCCGGGACTCGTTTTGATTGATGACGGTAGAATGCGAAACAATACGAAAAAAAATAGTTCAAATGCCAGGACCTCTTTGGGACATTTTATTGGAAAGTTTTAGCATCGCCCCGTTAAAGCCACATTAGAGACCTACTTCGAATAATTTCGGGAACAAAGTTGTGTGTAAATGAGAATGAACAGGACTGTCGAAGGTCCAGCAGCTGAAAGTTGGAAAACCGGAGTGGAAAGTGTGGATTCCTAACCTTTACAGAGGTGGAAGCACAAGTGTGAAAATGTACGTCTGTCCAAGGTTTAACAACGCATATCTGGAAAACTCTACGGAATTTTTTTTTTTTAAGAACCTCTCACTGTCTCTTGCTTATGGGGTTTAATCAGAAATGCCTAACCTTTAGAGAGTTAGAAGCACAAATGTGAGACTTAACAAGGCGGTCGGAGGTGCAACCACTCAAAGCTGAAAAACGCTGGAAAATATTTGGATTTGGTATTCAAATTCTTCTAGTGTCTATATGTCTACATTACAATGTTGTTGATTAGTTCTGCAATTGTTCAATTCTTTAGCATCTGAACCCACAAAATTCTTCTTCGTTCAAGGATTACCCTTCTTTCAAAGGCTTTCCATTACAGGACGGATTGCACGAGTCTGTTTTTGTGTCATTTCTCCTTATATGCACGTTTATTTTTCTTAAGCGTATTCATCACCTCTTCTTCTTCCCTCGTTTTTTCCAGTACTGTTCTGCTTGTGTTGCTTCGGTCAATTTCCGATTCCACTCCAGATCTCCAGACATCTTGATGCAGGTTTCTCTTGCTTCCATTCTTCACTTAAGTTTTTTTGTTTGTGTCCACTTCGACCTTACATGATTTACTTCCTTCATTGACTTTGCCATCTGGAAAGATGATGGTATCATCTGCATAGCCAATAATATTTACTCGTTCACAGTTTAGGAGACTTCAATCCTCAATGTTTTCCTGAGTGTCTCAAAATATATGTTCTGAATACAGGGGATTTTTTCATGGTTGGAACACCAGAAGAAGTTTTTAAAGTCCCTAAATCTCCATTGTGGGGTTTTTTAGCTGACGATTCTGGATTCTCTCCATTTTTTGGCCAGTTTCTCCTTGAGCAGCTGTATAAATTTCGCAAGGATTCACTCTCAGTGCCATACAAACACTTAAACACTTGCAGAGCAATTATTCAGTTTCTTCACCATAAAGCTTAAGGAGGTCTGCCGGTATCGTCTAGCTTTTTATTCTTTCGACGATTTTATGGCTGCTTCAATCTTATTTACGTTCACTTATGAAACAACAAATTCTCTACGTCCAAGGGGCTTCAATACCTCGTGGGTCCACACAAAGTTCTCCCTTGAATTGCCATCTTTTGCCACTATTATTTCTCTCGCTCTCCTTTGTACTGATGAGTACATGGGGGCATGTTCTTCTGTTTTCTGCTCTCTTTCATTCTCTGTAGCCGTTCCTCCTGTAACCACGTCTTACTTTGTCTTATTTCGTTCTCCTCTATCGCTTTATTCAAGAACTTTTGTCTGCTGTGTTTCCCTTTCCTCTACAGCTTCCATTCAGGGCTTGTCTTATTCAGTTTTTCAGTATTTGGTCACTCAGTTTCTTCGTACCGTCTTTCTTCTTGCAGTTTTGGTTAAATGGTTAAACTGAATGTCGGGCGCCTGGATATTGGGGCTTTATTTTGCACTTGTGAAGCTTCTTCTTCACATTATTTTAATTTTGTTTTTTCATTATCACCTGGAGTCTTTGCCATCTCCTCTAGACGACTTCCACGTGTACTGCCGGTAAAAAAGCCGCCGGTGTAAAGAAGCCCGGTTTTTCGTGTAGAAACGCGTCTTGTTCGCTCTGCACTTAAGGCATGTTCTCGGCTGTTGCTGTTGCTTTTGCATTTTCGGCGTTTTTTTACGAAATAACAAATGCGTCTTTAATATATGGAAAATCGCCTTATTGTATTTCCAATTCCGCATTCAAAGCGTGTTGGACGGCGGCAAGTTTGCAAATCTGCCCAAGCTGATTGCATCATTCTTCATTGTATAATTTGCAAATGGGCGAGATGAGAGGTATTTTTAATTGGTATCCCGGGCTATTAAGATAAAGTCTAAAGGTCTGATTTAATTAGCTATTTCCTTTTAAAGGACAATTTTGCCGGAATTAGAGCGTTTTAGTCGCCCGTGAATAATTCATAGCGATCCAACTGAAAAAGTTGCCAGGATTCCGTGAGGAACATTCAGCAAATTCCTCGCACTAATTCCGGAAACTTTTGCGTTAGAATAACGAAGTGTGTCGAATTTACCGAATTCAAGCTTTTGTTACTCACTGGAGAATATTTCGTTTCAATGGTTGTTGTTAAGGTCTTCTTCACATAGCGTAATCCAATTGGAAAGAGCCGAACCGAAAGCCCCATTTTCGATGTCATTCGTTCGAAGTTCCGCAATATGCGGACTTATCTGCTACCCTTATAGTGTAGAAAGCCCTTAAATCACGTGATAGTCGATATAAACCGGGACCAAACGATGTAGCTATCAAGGTAGATATGAATCTTTTTTCCTATAGGCATATGCAAAGGCACTTAAGAACCGAGCCTCTATCGCTCCCCATTATTGGTCGGATTGAGACTGGGGATTTTCCCGTCATATTTATTTAAATCGAATACATTATCGAGCCTTTGGGAACTGAAGATATCAGTCCCAATGGTTGCGAGCATGCTGCTCTTCGGCATTTTCCCGAGCTGGAAGCAGCCACTTGCTAATGTATGCCAAACCCAAAACGGTTGGGCTTTTAATGGCACGCTATCATGCTCTTATCCCGTTTAGCCTGCCGAAATTACCAATTTCCCAACTGAACTTCAATTAGCGCACGAACGTGTCAATTTGTGCATATATCGCGGTTAAGGTAGCTGAGCCTTTGTAGTTTACCTTACTCCTAATGGCTTCATTGTGGTGCGAGTGCCTAAGCCCGATAACCGGATATTATGGCCCGATTAATTATTTGGTACCCTTTCCTTAAGCACCCGAATTGCATATACGATCACATGAATGAAATATGAGTCGAGAACCGGCCATACAAATTGGTCCCAATTTTTACATCTGTTGGGCGGCCATTTAGCATCGCATTATGTACGGAATTCTTGCAGCTCTCACAACAAAAGACCCCAAAGTCCAATAAATAAGCGCTGATAAATGAGATCGCATTTTGCAACAGTGGGATCGACCTTATGTGGAAAAGAAAGTCGATAAACCGATCGATTTGCGTATTTGGTAAACGCTCATAAATACTCGGGAGGATTTGCTGCTTAAACAAAGAAGGAGCAACAACGAAAAACGCTATGTAATCCTCCCATGTTTTCGCACTCTAACAACTAAATGCACCCGGTCATGCGACCTACATTCAAGGGGATGATTGCACGCGAAGTCCGCATTAATTTTTGTTAAACTCCACACCCTAAACTGCCTCATATACATACAGAACATTTTAGGTTTATTAATGGCGCTGGTGTATACACATATGTTTTCAATTGGTTTCACTCTTTCTTTAGAAAGTGCGCAATTTATCAACATTTTCAGTTCCATAAGTTGTAATTTCACTCAGTAAGTGAATGTAGGAGCTGTTTTCGATCAGCTGCAATTGAGTAGCTGTTTCGCACAAGATCAGCTCAGCAAACGTCCCCTAAACGTGTATAGAACTGTCTCATAAATAAGTTCCAGTTTGTTGACCGATATCGAATAACTGCAAGATGGTTGATTTTCTTGGGAATTCGGCCTGGGCAGTGGTGAAGAAAAAGAAAAGCTTTCCGAATTCCCAAGAAAATCAACCATCTTGCAATTGTCTCATAAATGACCAGTAAACCTTAGAGAAATTTCAAGCCAAAGTTTGCACAAAAACCAAATAGAATTGCTTCTGATTAGCGACTTTAGTCCC
>NW_026018903.1:0-8350 GCF_020466585.1 Dendroctonus ponderosae
TAATTCCTTAAAAAAGCATTTCGGTTATTTTTAAATAAAAATACTAAAAAACATATAATGACAGTGGCAAGTTCAAAGTGTCACATTTACTTTGTCGCACACTGTGCGGCAAAGTCTTTGCGTAAAAGTAAAACAAATGAACGCTAAAGAAAAGTGCTTCTTTTTGATCACCGCTTCTGTTCGCAAAATGGCACTTTTCGATTCATTCGAATAAAAAATATATTATTTTGCTTACTCCTTCTAGTATACTTTTTGAAGTAAAATCTAGCCAAATCAAATTACAGCATGAAAATGTGATGACAATATTAAATCAAAGAAAAAGGCAGAAGCTTTAAAAACAGTTGGAAGAATAATCGAATTATTCTACAAAGTTATCTTTTAACTCTTAGCAAAAACCATCTATATCTACAAAATATTCTTATTCTTAGATCTATAAATCTACAGAATAATTCATTCACCTGCAAATCTTCTGTTTAATACTAATAGAACTGTTCTAGCAATGAAAATCGGTATGGGGGTTTTTCAAATAAGGTATTTTGTTCAAAACTTACCAAACGCGAATTGAATGCCAAAAACTTACTAAAGTCGGCAGTTTGTAATACACTTGACATAGCAATTCTCTCCTTTGCAGCCGTCCAGCACGAACGCGGTCCAAGAAAACCGAAACTGCAGCAGATGCCGGGCGGTACCAGTTCTTCGCATCATCAATCCGGTTCCAGCATGGGCAGCCATCCGCTTCAGTTACCTTTGCCTGAAGGTTCCGCCAGTAAAATCACCCCAACTTCCGGAACTTTTCAATTTACCCATAGCAGTCTCTTTGTTCCTCCGCATCATCCTCTGAAGGTGCTCACATTTCCTCCACCATCTTCAGTCGGAAGTCCACCGGGTCATTTGGAGAATGGCAGTTCGATACCGCCGCATTTGTTTCATCATCCGCATTTACCACCACCACCACCTGGACTTCTGCATGTCTTGATGTCAGCAGAAAAATGCCAGGTATTTTTCAAAGGAGTTTGGTTCTTTTACGTAGAAAATGAATAAATTGAGCGGAAATGCACTTAAAGTGGGACAATACAAAGGTCGGAACGAGTGGCAAAGATCGGTCGAACTAGTGGAGAAAATGCTTAAAAAATAAAATTCCTATTTATTTAGCTAATAAGCTACATACAAAAACAAGCTAGGAAAATCACAAAAACATCTTTTTTGCACTAATTATGTGCTTGCACAACATTTTAAACCATGATGGAGCATGAACATGTTTAAAACACTCTTTTATTTTTTTACGGTAACTTCTTGAGTCCTTCTTAGAAATTATCTGCATAACAATCAGTTTAGAGCCGGGCTAGTTTATATTTTCTTTTGCTTGCCTGAATTTATTATTTTGTTGTATACAAACATATTCAGTAAAAACTATTTTTTTGTCTAATCTGTCTTAAATGTATCAGAGGCAATCGAATTAAATTTGAATGTTAAACTTGTAGCTATTTTCCAAGCCAAAGTTTGCATTGCAGGAGTTGGTTTGGGGAACAAAACTTTCCCAATTAGAATCATCCGCATCTGAATCCAGCAGCGGCCTAAGTATGTCCAGTCCAGGATTACCATTGCCACAAATGAGCCCCACTTTGCCTCCGCCGCTGCCTCTGATGCCTACTTGGGAGATGCTTCAGGTAAAATCACAAAATCCTCTACTCGAAAAAAAATATTACCCATGAGTTGGGTAAATTTTGATGCGAAACATTTCTTTGCGGAAATTGCGCCTCGATTCGACACTTTATGCAGGAAAATGTAAACTTACTGGATGGGAGGTCCTGCTTGCAGGATTGACTTTCATTCGCTCTGACTTTTTGACTGCGAATCTCTCGTTGGCTCTAAAATATCCAGTCTGGAATTGGGGAAACGCCTCCTTAGGGTGAAATTCGGCAATGTGGATTCCAATAAGACTCACTCGATTTAGTCGTTCTCCAATAAAATTACATACACAACAAAGACATTGGATTTATAAAAGTACGCGTGTTTGATAAAAACACTAAAGCTTTAACTCTGGCTATTGAAGTGAACGAACTGTTTATATTTTTTTAACACCACCTTAAGCATCACTTGGGAAATTTTTCCCAAAAAGCACAAAGTTCCAGAAAACTATTAAATTTGCTCGGTTGAATTCTACATTTGCATAATTGCATTAATCTTTATTGCATAATTGGCTCCAACATGACGCTGTATTTTTTGTCGTATCTGAAAATCTATTCGAGACCCAAATCCCGTTTTCCTACCAACAGATAGAGAATAAGAGTCCCGATCCCGTTTCACTTGCTGCAAATTGAGTAAAGAAATAATGCCAATTTTCCTGAACGAGAAGCGTCAAATTTGAATATTGTTCATTTGGATGTAAGATAAGCCAAACTTTTCTACATTACGCCACGTTTGTGCTCATATATTTTGAAAATAATGAGCTTATGCGATAATTGATAATTGATAAAATAATACATCGCTGGAAAGAACACTTAAGTAATACTTTTACCAATTGCTTGGAAAATGTTGGCACTTTTAACAAAAAAAGGTAATATTTCAATAAAACTATTCGTTTTGCACGGTTTATTTCGAAACATTTGAGTTACACATACAGTATCTCCACCACTAAACAAAAAATTATTCAATTTTTCTGCTAAAGAAATGTGACAAAATTAATTTTCATCTATTAGGAAACAACAGCCCGTCTACTTTTTATGGCAGTACGTTGGGTTCGATGTCTAGCGCCGTTCCAGACGCTGAGCAAAAACGATCAACTTCTACTGCTCCAAGAGTCCTGGAAAGAGCTGTTTTTGCTCCATTTGGCTCAATGGTCGGTACCTTGGGATCTCTCAGCTGTATTGGGCTGTCCACAGGCTAGAGACAGACTGCCCAATGATGTGCACACAGCCACTGAAATAAAAACCATCCAAGTACAGCTTCCCGACAAGTGTATAAGTTTTTATTAATTGTCGGAGTTTTCAGGAAATTATGTGTCGCTTTCGACAAATATCGCCAGACGGAAGTGAATGCGGCTGTATGAAAGCAATAATTTTATTCACACCTGGTAAGTTTTTCCAATTTTGTTGAATGGTTTACGGTAATTTACTAACTTTTGTCAACATTTGATTGCTTTATTATGTTTTGCAAAATTATACTTACTTGATTTATTGTATTTAGCAAAAATAGGGCACCGGAAACGATTCAATCAATCAACCTCGAAAATATTTGCCTTAAACAGTGTCCCTAGAAAGTGGGGCGCTAAATATTATCAAGGCATCAAATTATTTTTTCGTCGTTACTTTTAAGCAGTTGATTGAAAAATTATGATTTTTACGCGGTTACAAACTAATAAATGCTGATTTTTTGTAGAAATTCAATTTAATTTGTGGTCTTGTTTAAGAGTGGCCGATATTCAAATTATTTAAAAAATACACATGTTTAACAGATTTGCAAAATTAACATCAACAATAAAATTTTTCGCAGGTCGCACGTTCTCTTCACATTACTCCCTATTTTCTTACTTTTTCAAATAACCTCTATTCAATCTTACATATTTATCGGATAGTGGAAAATTTGTAGTTTTTTCGATTTCTGTTAACAAACAATTCTAATATGATTAAATGTTGGAAGGCAGTACAAGCATCTATACATTGATCCGATTTTATTTATCATCTGAAAAATATTTAAACTTATTAAGTAATATACATATTTACATTACCAGAAGAATTAATATAAATGTGTTATTTTTGAACCAAAAGTGGGTAAAATGTAATGAAGAAAAATCCAAACTAATTTAAAACGCCTCATAAAAACGTAGCTCTCACAATTTTGATGTCCAAACGTAGCACTTGATTTCAGATTTGGAAGTAGCACATTTGCCTTTTATCAAGTTTTCATTTTGCTTCCCGTACAGATCTTTGATCTTGATTTTAGTGCATAAATCGAAAAGCTGAAATAGAACAAATTGAAGGGAAAACGTTGGACTTTTAGCTTCGCATTAACTATTGCACACTTCAGCTTCTTATTTTTAGTTCATTTAAAAAATTGGCAATATCTGTAACTGAATTTATATTCGTTAAGACAATAAATAATACGCGCTCTAAGCGTTTAAAATAGGACCGTCTTATTTGTTAGAAACTGCTGGATTATGCGATGTTCAACCAGTTGAAATGCTTCAAGACCAGGCTCAATGCATTTTAGGAGACTATGTGAGAATGCGATATCCCAGACAACCGACAAGATTTGGAAGGCTTCTGCTGTTAGTTCCTAGTCTAAGGGCAATCAGATCCATGACTGTGGAATTGTTGTTTTTTAAAGAAACTATCGGAGAAATCCCGATAACACAATTGCTAGGTGATATGTATTACATGGAGAAATGCGCCACTTCAAGCCAATAGAGTGAACAATTACTCTCTCAATAATTACATTCACTTAATGTAAATTGTCTTTCTCTTCCAACTACTTAGCTGGACATAAAACGCAAATTCAAGCCTAAACGTAATTTTCATTATTAAAAGCAGTTTTGTAGTTTGTGGATATTTAGATTCATTGTTCAGTATTGATTGGAATTTGATGTTGCCAAACAAAAAAAGCTAGTCTTGTTCTGTGATATTGTTATTTACACTTACATATAGAACTTTGTAAATGACTGATTTGAATTTTTTATATGTGGATAGATACCGAGTAACTAGTAAATATTAGAATAGTTCATCTATGCTTTGTAAATAATCAAATTGGGATTAAGCAATTGTCAATCTCAATTAATGTATGGTTGTAAATTAGAAATAAATTATGCAGAAATACTAGGATATATATGTATATATACTTGGGATAAAGGATTCGTGTTTAGCTTTCTAAAGTGAAGCTTCAACGCACTCTTTTAAAGTGGATACATAAATAATCAACACTATTCCTTGATGGCTTTTACCATGAAATCTGCAAGCTGAAAATTGCGATCATACAAATTCTCAATAATATCGAAATGATCAGCATCTGGAATGATAGTCAGGAAACAGTTTGCACCCATCAGATGCAGCTTTTTATAAAACTTTTGAGAATCGCTCACAAAAGCTGGACTATCATTTTCAGCGCCTACAATAAAAATCTTTGTACTGCCATAATCAAGTTCGCCATAGAGTGGGCTTAATTCTCTGGCTGTATCTGCTGTGAGTTTCAGCAAGTCGTTAGCCGACATTTTTGTGATCGGTACCATGTCGTACAGCCCACATATTAGAAAAACACCCTGAATTAAGTCACTTTCTGCTGATGAAATCGATTTTTTTAACTCCGAAAGGAGAGCAGCTATAGCATGAGCTCCAACTGAGTGACCAGACAGATAAAGAGCACTGAAAAACATATTTGGTAAGTACTGCAAATGACACTATCTTCTATGGCTTACCGAGATTCTAGTTTTGTGGCGTAGCTTATACACTCCCTTAGACCAATTTGCAAGCGCTCCAAAATTTCACTTACTGTGCGTTGTGGGCTCAATTCATACCCTAATAAAATGGTTTTAATGCCACTCTCATGCAAAACGCTTGCGATGAAACCATTGTTTGAATGTGTGATGCATTCTTCTTGGTAATAACCTCCGTGAATATGTATCAGAATTGGAGCATCTGGAACAAACATGATTTTATAAGCTCAAGGAGGATGAACTTAATGCAATGAAGAACAGTTATTCAATTTGAATTTTACTTATGTAGTTCATATATAAATGTTAGCTTAACGCTTACAACCTTATGATAATCGAAAGAAGGCAAAGTGAAAAGTAGTCGTGTGTTGATTTTTCTTACATCTTTGGTAATAATTGAATACCTAACTTGTGTATTATTTTGTAATAAAAAATCTTCTGTAAAATTTTTGATTTCATTGTCAACCTCGCCTCGCAGATGCTGTACCACTGATATAATATTCTGTCACTTTATCACTTTTTCTAGGATACGTTAAATCTGATAAAATTATTTCTGATTTTAGTTTTGTTTCTACGGCCCTGCGGTATTTTAAATATGTTCAATATTAAATTGTCCATTTTTGGGACAGGCAATATATTTTAATTTAATTTTCTGTTCATCGTTCTACATAAAAGTAGAACGATCGGGAAGAACATGTCTGCCAATAACTAAAAAAGTTAAAACTTTTTTTCGTTYCCTTCAGTCTTATACTACTTATACACTTTTATAATTTCAATCTYAGATAATCACTTTTSCATTTATTTATTTAKKCCATAAAACKMCCAAMAMWRTTTMTKCATKTTTCARAATWTGTTTCTGGTTGAATAGAATGAATTTAAATGAATAAAATAGAATGAATTTCTATGGAGTGTTTGTTAAGACAATTGTTTCTCTAATAGAGGTAATGGTTTGTAATGATTGAAAGTTCTTAAGAATCTGTAATATTGCATAAGAACTCACGATTATTCAAGTCTGTTCCGTATATGTCGTACTTTTCCTTTGGTCCTGGTCCATAAGAATTCCCTAGATGGCATGGAATTTTTTCTCGTACCAACCTGCTGTCTGTAATCAAAGAAATAGCTTTTAATAAGACTTTCTTCAATAAGAATGCAGTTAAAATGATTAAAAGGAATCAATATAAATATAATTTCATAACATTTTACTCTTCTGATTAATCACAATTATATTCGTTTAAACATTCTCTTGTATTTTTATACTTATGCTACGGAAGTGATTTTTCATAATTAACGTACAGTTTGCTCACGTCTGATTACTGCATAACTCATTGGGAAAATTTATAAATTTCAAAAGAATAAAGTAAGTTATTAATATTAGTAAATTAAGTAAGCTGAAATAGTACAGACAAATTGAAAATATAAAAATAAAAATATTAAGTCCATGGTATTGTTATATAAAAAAAATGTTTTTGTCATCATCTCCTTTAACCTGAACAACTTGCCTTCATCGGCAAATTCGCATAATTATCCGATACAAAATATAAAACCTCTCATTTCTACCAGCATTAATAATTCAAAAGAAGTAGGTACTTACGATGTTCAATAAATTGAACATGTTTTTCAAGCACTTCTTTACTGTTGAATCTTTTTGACCATTGGCTTGGTGAATATAATTTCTCGAAATCCTGATCACAAGACATAACGAAGTATTTTCGGCTTATTGAAATGTTACCGTAAAGAATGAAGTTATCGACCCACTCACTCGACCACACAGCAATTTCAATTTCAAGGCTTCTTTGCCGTTCAGCCGCGTAACGTTTAGCTTGTTGTTGCAATATTATGAAACAATTCATTTACGTCAAAATGTTTCATTTACACAAATGAAACGAGATAAACTATTCTTGGCTAATTCAAGTATCTCACTTGCAACATTCGGATAAATTGAACTTTTGAATATAACATGAATCGAAAATTGGCATTAGAATATACATACGAAGTTTTGGAACCTAAGCCTCTCTTAACAAATTAAACAAAGATGTTTCTCAGCAAAGTTCTTATCGATTAAAACAACATTTTTGGTTTATTTTTACGTTTTATAAACCAGACTCTACATGAAACTTTTGAGCTTTACCAGTGTGTTTGTTTGTTCAATACGTTTTTCCAATTGGTTTAAATTTCATTTGTGTTTATTTGCTAGAGAAATATTGAATAATGAAAAAATTTGAGAAAAATCTCTAGTATCGTTTTATGGCGATTTTGAATATGTAGTTTAGTTGAATGAATTGCTCCCATTGTAACGAAAATTTCGATTTGATAAAGGATATCAATAGTCAAACTTATATTGCTCATATTCAGAAAATGTGAGCAGTATGAAAATCGTAACATCCTTTTCTAATGACTGGGACTTCAGGAGTTTAGTGGAAGTCACTATTCACTTTTACCATGAGCATGACGATTGTACGTGATATATTTTGTACTCTTTTACCATGAGCATGACTGTACTGTACGTAGTTTATGTTGTATTATTTTGTTTCGTCTTTTTTACTCGCTTTGTCCAAAAAATTTGTGAATTTTTCCGTGGCAATAAAGCATAATTTGATTTGATTTGATTTGACATACAAAAGGAATTGATAAATCACAGGCTTTATAACATGAAATACAAGTTCAAGTCTTACAAGATAAGCCTTGAATATAAACACTGAAAATTATTATGAGGGAACGAGCGTCGGATTTCTGCGAAATAAGCAAACTTCCACGATTAGGGAATCATATTGTAAAATTCGTTTAGTTTCTGTTGTTTGGGAAAATGTCATAAAGCCGTTTTCCAAAGTTTTTACTTTAGGGGCATTTGAAAGCGAAAATTTTGATTTAAAATCAGAGCCAACAGAAGATATCTGACGCCGGAGTATACCTAAATAAATGGAGCAAATA
>NW_026018904.1:0-8274 GCF_020466585.1 Dendroctonus ponderosae
ATACCGATATAATTAACTTTGTTCGAAATTTCACCCATTTGTATTATAAGCTTGATAAAACGCTAATGAAAGGGAATATTTAAATTACTGTCTAATGCAATTTTGAAACTTCCCGATCGAGAGTTTATAAATTTAACGAGCCAAACTTAGGTAAATCCTTGAGAAATCGGCATTTAATTTTTGTCTTTTATTGAACATTAATTCCACCAATCAGGGCAGTCCAATCGATGTGATTACAAAATTTGACGTACATTTTAAGGTTTGTTTAAATTTAATAATTGTGTCCAATTGCTTTTCGGTTACAGTTCATTTCTTTCGAAATTTAAAATATTTTGTATACAAGAATATATAGCGAAATAAAAGTTTGTGTTTATTTACATTTACATTATTCTATTATTTACTAATCTATTGTCATTGTCATATCATTTCATTGTTTACATATACATTTTATATTTATTTATTTGACCTGGCCTTTACCATTTATGTACCTTGGCATAGAAGTATCCGGGTATGGGGATGTTGTGGCGAAAGTGAGAAGACAGGTTATGAAAGTACCATATGGAGCAATAAAAATATAGGGAGAGAGGTTAAGTCCAGAATCTACAAAACTGCAATTAGACCCGCTCTAACAAATACGGCAGAGACCAGGCCAGAGACATCGAAAACCAAACAAATACTGGCAACAGCGAAAATGAGAATAGTGCGCAGAGTAGCGGGAAAGACACTTGGGATCGGGAATAGAGCGAGGATATCAGAGCTAGTTGCATATTGATAACGTCAATGACTGGGTATAGCAGAGAAAGAAAGAATGGAATGAACACATCAGCCGCATGAGTGATGACCGAATAGTATAGACCACCAGTAGGGCGCAGGAGCATCGGACGACCATGTAAACCTTGGAGTGACAACCTCTCAATAGACTCAATCCAGGCAAAGAATCGATCAAAAACAAGCAAATTGCGCATATAATAGACGGAAGAAGAGGAATACCTTGCCCTTTTCGGTCTTTCTATATGCTTCAGAATCTTGAACTGTCAGGGTCGTCGTCGGATGAATACATTCGAGATGTGGGCGTGTCGACGAACAAATGCTTGGTTCCACAAGAAATACGTCCGTCAATCGAATTTTTACATTTTTCAGACACATCAGTCGGAGTGATCATATGAAGGGGCTTATTGTACAGAGAAATCCTGAAGGAAATAGAGAAAGTGAACCAGAAGATCACCAAATCTGTGGGTGGATGTGACCAAATATTCCAGAGTCATGTAATCGAGATAAATGGCGAGATACAGTCAAGAGAGCCATCCAAAACATTGAACCTCTTTAATGTGGATCACAACATATCTGTAAAGATGTTATGATTAGGAAGAAGAGGCCGAGGCATAAGCTATTATATACCGAACACTTTTATATAATAGACCTATAATGTGCGAGGTATTTAATACTCTTCTTGACCGAAGTATATATATATTTTTTTAATAATTGCCTAAATTGATTTAATTAGATTTTGAATTTTCCATTACTTTTCGTGTCGCAATATTTGATAGTCARACGTTCAGTTGTCAAACTGTCGCAATATATTTCATCGGTCTGCAGAAAATAGATAAWAGTTATATGGAAAAGTTCTGATAAAAGGGAATCATTAGTAAATTTTAAAGATACAGTTATTTTAGAAGTGAAAATGGATGGAATCGCACTGGAACTTAGAGGTAGGCAAACTAAAAATAATGGAAAACGTAAACATTATTCACCTAGAGAGAACCAGGAGAGAAATATGACTTCTCACTAGGGCAATRGAATACATAATGGTGGCTTCTCCGGTTAGTGGARAAAAAATTATTTGATCCAAAAAGTGAAATATTTGCCAAAACATAAATCAATAAACTGACAATGGTGTTTTTACTTTTCTTGTGCAAATGACGTTACTTTGATAAACATTACTGCATTACAGCCAACTAACTAAGAAACAAATAAAAGAAGTGGCGCATTTTGCTAATATAACAAAAAATTAGACAGTTTGATCATTCAGCAATAATTCAATGTTCCAAAAGTTCGTGTTGTGTGTGCCTTTCTTTAACTATGGCATGATACCGATRTGACTTCAACATCGAACAATTCCATTCATTCTTTGAATTTTCCACTCACAATTTTTAACTAATTGATTCGCTTTTCAAAAGTGTTATAAACAAGACATCAAGTAGCTGCAGCAGTCTCATTACGATTCCGCTTGAAATGACAGAAAAGTTAAAATGGTGCTGTAAAAATCTAAAAAAATAGGGTGAGTTATGTGGTATGCGGAACTGTCGCCTGTTTGTAATCCAAGAACGGTAATTAATTTTAATTAAGCAATCAATGAAGGCCAAAGATCATGTTTTATCGGCTGGTTTCAAAGAAATCATTGGACGAACATGCTTAATTATGATTGGTGCGCGAGGACGTAAAATGACCAACCTCGTCCATAACTTTGTAAAGTCAAGCAAACACAACGAGCATGACACAGATTAAACAATGGAAAATCAACATTCATGCAAGAAGTCACACATCATTAAAATTTCGAGCGTAGTGTATATAACGTTCTTAAAAAGTTACATTAAGTTATAAAGGTAAAAGTTATACGCTGTTAAGAAGTTTTCTTATTTAATTCTTTTCGTGTGTTTCAATGATGGAATAATGGGTCTTCAGGCTCTTTTAATTAATGATAATTTACATAAAATTTCTCGACCTTAGGACGTTGTGATAATTTTATTCAATCTGTGTTAACACTTGCTGAAAAGTAGCGCTCAACAATAATGAGTCAAATTAATACGAAACGAGCTATATTCGAACTGTAGAATATTTTCTGACTGATCTTATACATATTATTGATAGAATTTAATTGGTCGTATTGGTTTTCCTGTAAAGTTTCTATGAAAGCGATGAATTAAAAAACAACACTTTTATTTATCATTGAAATTCAGTATTAGGTAGGCCTTCCATAACCGTATCGAGAAACATGTGACTAAAATCAACACAAAGCTCCACTTCCTACATCATCAATTTGGACACTTTAATGATGTTGCTTAATCGTTAAGCTTGACATTTGACAGTACAGTATGCAGACATGGCCCAACAGCATGTTATTTAAAAGTCATGTGATGCACGCCCAAATAGCTGCTTGGTGAACAGTTCATGTAAATCAATTTTTATTCGGGTTTTAATTATTAATGAAGCAAAAAGTGCTTTTTGATGCGTGGAGCTAGTAATCGACTATTACTGGTCGATACATCGTTTTATAGCTATTATGCAGCACACATTTTCCATTCTGTAGTTCAGAAAGTGTATTATRCTGGATCCATATTGGTGAAGTGAAATTACGAATCAAAAATGCCTACTTTTAGAGATGTTACTGGAGTTTACCCAGGAAATACGAGACAAATATTTTCCAACAATTTTGAGATAATTTCTCGAATACATTAGCTCTTGATGATATCAATTTCGCATTTTATTTGCATATTCAAATATTATTTTTCTTATCTAAGCTGTCAGAGGTCCTATATCGTATGTCCGTTTTTGGAGCTCAACAATGGGATCTCGGTAAAAATCTAAGATACGAGATTGCTTTAATTGGCGCAAAGTTGCGCAATCTTAAAATTACCAATATTTTTTTTCAAAATTCAAAATAAAAAATATCTGCTACTTTCCGAGATATCCAGAAAAAAACTGAAATTCTAAAAAATAGTTTCTGTTTATTCCATAGTTTATTTTTCGCGGAAATTTAAGATGAATAATACTTCACCGTCGCAACTTTTTGGATTCTCGACAGCAATCATCAACTTTGTTTTCGCATTTGAGCGCCATCTTATTAACATTCAAAGGTTTTATTACTCACAGCAAAGAAACCGAAAGTTATAAAATGCCAACTTATTCAGCTCTACCTTACTTCTGACATCTTAATCGACCAAATCAATCAGTTGTTCTTGTAAAAGTCGATTTGCGTGTGTCTTTGAAGCTCCAGAACACATCGCGATAAGTGTATTAATTTTTCAAGTAAGTCCCCTTAAGTTTCACATAATTAACGTTTTTTTAATTATGTCCTCATAATATAACATCGTTCTAATCGCCTCCGTAAATGTTTTCATTTTCTTGTACAGAGTTAATCAGATTATACGACATGGAAGATTGCGCCTAAACTATTTAATTTTAAAAAAGTATTATTTTACGGGTAAATGGATGCCCGTTGGAAGTACATTTCAAGATTATTTTGTAATGTACAGGGTGCCTCAATTACTTCAACCCAAAGTTGTATTTTTTTAAATGGAATGGTTTATCATACTTAAAGATTACGATTTCTCAGAAATTTGTAATTTTGTGGAAATGCAGACTTTTTTAGTTTAAATTCTTAACACGCATTTTGCATTTCGAATTAAAATTTTATCTTGCGGCCAGCAATAGATGCTGCTATGTCATACAGGATGTCCCAAAATTGTATGAATCTGTATTTGATGACACTGACTGTATTTGATGACAGGGACATGCCAAATTTACTTTTCTGTTGAATGCTGGAAAGGTATAATAAACCTAATTCTTCAGGGTTTAATGGAAATTGCATACTTTCGGTTTTATGCCGATATCATCAAATTCAATAATTCATCGAGTAGCCTATCGCAATGTGTCAGTCAACGGCGCCGGATGGGACGAAGTGTTTGTCAAAACTGGCCTCCGCGATTACCAGATTTAACTCCTCCGGCATTTTTTTTTTGGGAATATGTAAAAGGAGTAGTATGTAACACTGCCCCACCAACACCACAGAAAATATGAAAAAGAGGATCACAGAAGCTCTTTGTTACGTGAAGTGTTTGAAAAAATAGGGCATTTATGTGTGTGTATGGGCATTATAAGTTAGATATTGCCGTTGTACTCGTAATATGTGAATCAATAATATTATTGCTGAGTGTTTATTAAAATTACAGTGTCTCATTTGATTTGGACTTTTATTTTAAATATTATACCATATTTAACACAATTTTCCAATCTGGTCTGGACATCCAACAATCTGGTCTGGACATAAAATACTTCTGCATTTGTTCCTATCGTAAAATACAGGGTGGTCCATTTAAATTAAGCAAGTTATTACCGTCCAAAACGTGCAATTGTTTCAACACAATTTTGGGACATACTATATGACGTAATCGATTTTTTATTAATTTGGCATGAAACAGCATATATTGCTAGCCGCAAGGTAAAATTTGGATTGAAAATGGACAATGGGTGTTAAGAATGTAAACTTTAAAAAAGGTCTGCATTTTCACAAAACTCTAAATATCCCAGAAACTGTAAGCTTTAAGTATGATAACCCTTAATAAAACTCCCATTAGTTTCGATCGCAGGCACTAATAGCATAATAATATTCAGGGCATTCCATTTAAAAAATGCAACTTTAGATTAAATTTAGTATTTGGGACACCCTATACATTAGGAAATAGTTTTAAAATTACCCCTACCGGACCCCCATTTTCCCGGAAAATATTCCTTTTTAAAATGAAATAGTTTAGCCGCAATCTTCGGTGTCCTATAATCTGAATAACCCTGTATACCCTATAATCGCTTCAAATAACATAAAAATTGGGTTAATGTTAAACACTATTATCTATAATATATGATGAACATGATGAACAACAAAAGGGAAACATGAAATATAGTTAAGCCAATAATTAGTTACGTTTAGCAATAACAAAAAATTATAATATCTGCCCTCTCCAGGGCCATCGAACTGCCGAATAGTGATCTCTAATCCGCCAAGTATGCTTCAAACAAAACGCAATAAGCGGTTTATTATAACAGAGAGAGCCATGGAATATAACGTTCAATAACTCGCTTGTTTTTCCAGAACAAAAGAGGCGCGTCTGTCGTGAATCGTTCAATTCACCCTCGCACAATATTCACTTGTTTTCGCGTCAAAGCCTGCTACGCTTTTATGAATGACAGATGATCAAGAGGTTTTGTCTAATGCTTATGTTTTTGGGGGAAAAGTGGTTTCTTTATTGGCAGTATTGATATAGCCATTTTTATTAAAGTCTTTTAATTCTTCTACGATCGGTTCACCGCATGAGTTCAGAAGCCAAAAGGGTCGGAACTCTACCACCTGATATTTTAATCGGSTCCACTCTGAAATACTCATTTTGCTGCACTAAGTGTTGGAGAATATGCCCGTTGTTATCTCATCTCATATATCGATTCAATTTTGCATAAGATAGCTTTGTGACACATGCACATCTTTAAGCGGGAACAAACTACCAGCGGTAGACACAAACTGACAAATCTTAAAGGTACGGTAGGATCCACCATTATTAGAGAAAAAAATATGGTTTTCGCTGTGAAGTTTCATCCTTTTTACTTATACTTCCACTTCTATATCCTTAGTAATGTTCTAATTAAATAATATTATTAGTAAATTTGGTTAATGCCATTTCGCAGACCTTGCATCAGTTCTAAAGTYACTSATTGCTGGCTAGATTCTCCAACAAATGTCCCCAATTTCTGGAAATCTATTTGTGCCATTTTTATAGCGATGCTGGTTTAAAATCGACGACTTTTCCATTCGGAAATTTTTATGTCAGCGTCGCACCGTATTTTTGGTTACTTTTTAAAGTGTGCTCTTCAAAAAATAAGATCTATAACATTACCGAACAGTCACAAGTTTTTCTCCCTAGGGAAGACTAAATCTTCAAACCTTCTACACACGGGGGAACGAGTGTGGTAGCAGTAGTATGTTACAGCAAAGTTTTTCCGAAAATTATTTTGCGGAATTACAAATGGTGTGATCGTAAAGTTAAGTGATAGATTTATGTTATTTTTTTGTGATTTTTTAGCTTTATTAGTAACATATTTTTTTGTTTTAAATCCCGTGCTTCTCTGTTCGAAGACATCAAATGTGTGTTAGCTGATTTGTTCATTTAATGTTATAAATTACAAAAATGTTTCGGATCAAAGATATTTGTGTTTTACTAATTTTTTAGTTAAGAGTTCAAAAAAAGCTTTATATTTGAGAGTTAAACGCCGAATTTGCCCTGACTTTGAAAATAGTGTCAAAGAGAACAATGTTAAATTGTAAGGTTTCATTTTAGTGTCCGTATTTGTTTAAAATTATACATTTTTTTTTGGTTGGTATTGTACGGGACAAATCAAGCACTGTAAGTTTTTCCTCACTTTGTCACCGTCGACGTTTCGACCTGTTTATTGGGGTCATCCTCAGGACAAAGTGATTAAATTTTTCCTGTTGCCATTCCTTAAATTGCTATAACATCTGCCGGCATAGCAAAGATCAAGTCGGCAGCGAATCAACGGCGTAATATATAATTTTGCATCAAAAATATCTCGATGTACTGTATACTATATTTAATTTCTTTAAATCTTCTTAGTACTTCTATTCATTAACTTATACTAAAACACATGTAGACCAACTTCCCAAAAGTATTTACTTGGCGAGTTGCCGGAGCCATCTCCAACATTTCGCCAAGAAACACCGAGTTGAGCATACATAAGGTCGGCGACGAACGATTATGATAATATTTTTCTGTCAGTGCTGCCAAGTTGGGCTACAAATCGCAAATTAGGCGACCAGATTTGTTAAAATGCGTCTCAAACGTTGAATTCGCGATATGCGCAAAAATGGACGATAAAGCTAGCACCGCAAAGTCTTCGTCAACGTTGGGCGATTTGGACGATTTTTTGCTTGTGACTGTGCGACTTCCTTTATATAAATCTTGGCCGCAATTCTTCTGTGTTCATCTCTGACGGCGACAGCACGGCGAATCGGTGCTGATTGACTATGCATACCGGCGTAAGACTCGTAAAAATGATTGTGATTCTAAATATCTGAGCAGTTGCATTCTTGTTTTGCCATATTTTGATTAAAACATTGAAAATTATACCGTTTAAGATTTTGCCATAGCTCTGAGATCATCGCTTATATCACGCTCAGCATTTTAAAACTTGATGGTTATTTTGATAATTTCAAAAATTTTATACCTTTGGGCAAGAAATTGTCAAAAATATTTTGAAAACAAACGTCTTCTACGCCGAAGTTCTACTTCAAAATCAAGCCTCTGAGCGTGCCGAAGAAAATGCTAAATTTAATCTAATAGAGCTTTAGCTAATAGCGTCACTTCGAAACGGGAGATACAGGACGCCCAAGTCCCCTAAAAGTGGTCCGTGGTCTGGTTACGTTTATGAATTTCTTTGCGAATTGCGTACATTATTTACGAACAAAAATAAGCCTCCTTGTTGTAACTTCAC